>NC_056729.1:677125899-677200899 GCF_019279795.1 Protopterus annectens
TAAATTGTCTCTGACTGTGTGCCTTTGCCTACCATCAAAGAAGTTGAGAGCTGTCATACCTTAAGTCAGCTGAAATGTAACTAGAAACCTCCTCCTTCCTTTGGGTTTAATTATGAGAAGTTTACTGATATGCTTGCAAAAGTGAATTCTAGTTTCTGATTTCCCTTAATAAGCAGTGTGGCAGAAAGTCAGAGTGTATCCCCTTCCCATTCTGTACTTCGTGTCATTGCCACTTAGTTACTGGCCTGTATTTTTACTGCATATTTTTGCTAGGTGTGCCCTCTAGAGGTGGGCTTCCTTAGGGATGTCACCACTGCCTGATTCAGTTTTGTAACTTTTATTCTTTGACCTTACTCCAGGCCGAGCTTCCCAGCAGGTTTTAAGGACCTGCTTGTGATTCTTCCCTATATTCAAGCCGCTGTGGAGGACACTGAGTCTCAAGTTTAACAAATATGTAATCATCATATAAATTGATATGTTCTCTTCAGTGGGGAGTTATTAGCCTTCCACCCTCACCTTTGCTTGGGTGGTCTATACATTAGTGTCTGCTATTGGAGTTCATTGTAAGTCAGGTAATTATATATATTAGTATTGTTTTGTATCCTGTTTTACAGCTTGTGCTCAGTGAGTTGGGGATGGGGACAGTGAACTGGCAGGTCCAGGGAGTAGTCAAAGTTTCCTAGCTCAGTGTGTGATGTCAGGCCATATGACAGCACAAGGCTGCAGGAGTTGAAGACAGAAGGTATAGGTGAGTTGGGAAGTGCAGGAAAATATCTTGACACTCAGCTTGACATTTGCTTGTGTTATCATTAAGCAATGCTCCAGTGAACTGAATTCATTTGGGCCTAAGTTAATTATTAGTAAGGGGGTGCAGGGAGCACAGGTCCTTGCATGGGCATGGGGATTTTGGTACCCATATGAAATGTAAAGTCGTTTGCCATTTTGGTCTACTGGTCTTTGCCAAAATGACCTTGACAGAAGTGCATTTGGGTACTTAAACCATACCTACTAGCTTACTGTGAAGGGCTCTTTAAATAATCACCATATCTGGTGGGTATATATATTTACTGTATTCAGAATGCCTTTCAGCTAAAGCGTCTTCTGTGTGGAGACATGCGTTAATGGGCGTACCTTCGTTGAAGGTTGTGCGTCAGGGCTGGCAACTCGGCACGTAAAAATGTACTGCCAATCATTAGCGGACCGGAGTTCCGCTATGGCGACCCCTAACCGGGAAAAGCCGAAAGACGCAAAAAATTCAGAATGCCTTTTTACATATAAAACATTTCATCATTATCCCACACATGCGTGGAGCCAGGCATTGGACTTCCTGAAAAATATGCTGAACTTCAGTGGCGGATTTCTGCAGTACAGGTCAAACAAGAACTTTATTGGAGTTTAACAACCAGTGCTCCATGCACAGTATAAGTCATTTTAAGTCTTTTGGATTAAGCACTTGGGCTTCAGACCAGTTGTTTTACATTAGGAAGGTTTGTGGCATGCACTGTGGTGGCAGGACAGGTAGCTTTCATCCTTCTAAGTTGGGAACTGCTGATTGAGAGCCCAGTGTCTGTTATTCTTAAAGTGTATTAGTTCTGGTTTAGGCACTTGGGCTTCAGGCCAGTTATTTTACATTAAGAAGGTTTGTGGTCTGCACTCTTGTGGGAGAAGAGGCTGGACTCTGCCCTTCTGAGCTGGGAATTTCTGGTTAAAGGTTTATAGTGCCTGAATATTTGAACTGTATCTTACGGAAATTGGTACACCTTGTTGGCTGTAGCATAGACTAGATCCAGGCCTGCTGAATATAGCTTTGTTTATATGCTTGTTGTTTGTTTGCTTGTTATTTCCCTGGAACGCTAATTCCACCTAATACGCGGCTTCTCAGCGCTTCTGTGGCTCACTAGTGATATCTGCATTGCTTACTGTACTTATTTCCTTGTTTCACTTGAAAGAAAGTTACTGTTTGTCGTTTTAAGTTACCTGTAACACATTGCATTTAAGTTACCTGGCACTTGCTCACTAAAGCAATTATATAAGTCAGCACTAAAAATTACAAGCACTACACCCTCACTCCCCACTGGCCCTGGTTTTCAATTATTAAGGAATTCCCAATATTATTCTAGCATGTCCAAAGGTCAGTTGTCAATCTCCTCTCCGGTCCAGCTGGTGAATCTGGGAATCTTGAGGCAATGTTACAACTGCCTCATGTACACAGACAACCCTCTCCTCCTCCCAACAAATTCCAACACATGTGAGAGATGCAACCATATAGCCAAACTGGAGGCTAAGCTCTCTCAACTCAGTACTGGCATAACCAGTCAGGAGGAGAAGGAAACCATACTCACTACAATTCCAGTCTCACATAGACCTACCACGACAGCAAACCAAACACATAATCACACAAAAACATACTCGGAGGCTCTAAATAAAGATCTGCGAAGCAGCAGAGACCTCCAAAGCAGACACCCAAGCAGCCGCTACCCAAAACAAAACACGTGCAACACATATCTCACAAAGCCAGTGTGCCAAACAGTCACAGCCCTTAAGACTAAACAACACACCTGATACACTTGTAATAGGTGACTCTATCGTCAGGCACACTGGCGTCCCGCTCACCAGGCTGAACAAGGAGAGGTCACGGTGAGCAGCCTGTCGGGCGCTAGGATCCACCACATAACACAAGCACTCAGGTCACTCCAAGGCAAGTACAAATATGACTCAGTCATTGTCCATGCTGGTGTGAATGACCTGAGGCGTACCTCCCTGGACTACATAAAAAGAGACATAAAGGAGCTCTCTGAGCATGTAGCTCAGGCCGTATGAGCCTGACCTTGAGTAGCATCTTACCCTCACCAAGAATGATGCCACAATATGAAGACAAGATGATCAATTTCAACAATTGGCTTAAGTACTGGTGTCATTCAAAGGGGATCCAATGCCTGTCAGCTTGGGATGATATGCTCGACAAGCCAAGATGCTTCGCTAGGGACGGCTTGCACCTGTCACCCCTGGGCTTTCGGATATTGGCAAAGGCTCTTGCTACCCCCATAGTGCCTTTTTTAGGCAAGGCTCAAAAGACAAACCCACCTCCATGGGTATCACAAGGGATAAGAAACTAAGAGTAATGCTGCTCAACGCCAGAAGTCTAAACCTCAAGATGCACGCACTCAAAACTCTCCTTAGCATGGAGAACATCGATATCTGTGCAGTAACAGAAACCTGGTTCAGGGCTCCCGAGAGCACCCCAGCACTACCAGGTTATACCTCATACCATGCTTTTCGCCCCAAAACTTGGACGAACCACAAAAGGAGGGAGTATCGATATTCATCAAAGATACCCACACCTCCAGGTTGGTGGCAAAGCACGAAGCATCAGAGACTATCCATGTGCAACTAACAGTGGGTAAAACTGCCTTCCAGTTTATAGCCTGCTACAGACCACCCTCCCAAACCCAGGAACCCCACTCGGCCTTCCTGAGAACACTGGAAAATATGAAGGTCTCTCCAAACACCATTATATTGGGCGACTTCAACTACCCAAACATAGACTGGGAGCATTACTCTAGCTCCAACACCCTAGCCCAAAGGTTCCTAGAATTTATAAACTCAAATGCTATGGAACAACTTGTTACAACTCCCACAAGAGGGAAAACATACTGGACCTGATCATCACCAACATGGGGACTCTATGCTCCAGACCAGAAGTGTATCCCTCACTGGTAAGATCAGACCATAAACTAATCTCACTGGATATTCACATCCCGACCCCACCGCCTGCCCAGAAAACCACAGTGAAAAACTTCTCTAAAACAAATTTTACACTCCTCAAAAGTGAGGTGGAATCCTAGAAAGCCCCGGGCCTGTGGAAAATCTGCCCAGACCGCAGAATCCTTTATAAGCGCATTCTATGAACACCTTCAGGAATGCATGGATCATGCGATCCCAAATAAAACCAAGACCCAATCCTCCAAAGGCAGACGTCCTGTCTGGTGGACCCCAGCCATAAACAAACTATACAATAGAAGGAGGAAGCTACTAAATGATAAAGCAAAATCCCAAAAAGGGAAGGCATCACTGATCAGTATTAGCAAAAAACTACGGGCACACATAAAATTGTCTAAGGCCAGCTTCGAGAGAAAAATTGCACAGGACACTAAGGATAAGGCTTTCTTTAGTTATGTTAGGAACCTGGGTGGTAATTCCCAGATATGCTTAGAATTAGTCCAAAATGACAAAAAATACACCGAACCCACAGACATTGCCAACATCCTAGCTGACAGGTTCAGGGCAAACTCCCCCCCCCCCACCAAAAGGGCAGAGTGCTGCCCCCCTGACATCTCAGATGCTCAGGTAAGAGCCGCCCTCTCCAAAGCAAAAAACACAGCATCAATGGGACCAGATGGTGTCCCGGGCTGCGTCCTACATGAACTCAAAGAAGAGCTAAACCCAAACATAAAACTACTGTTCAATCTCAGCCTTACTACAGGATATGTGCCCAAAGAGTGGCGTACAGCAACAGTGGTCCCTCTCCATAAAGGTGGTGCCTCAACAGATCCTGGAAACTATCGCCCCATAAGCCTGACTAGCTTGGTCTGCAAAGCTATGGAAAGGATCATCATGGACCTCATAAATAAAGATATTGGGGACCTACAAACACTGGATCCTACCCATTTCGGCTTTGTTAAGGGCAGATCCTGCCTCTTAAACCTGGTTGATTTCTTTGAAACAGTCACCAAGGCCATTGACGAGGGGAAGGTGGTCCACACAGCCTACCTGGACCTCGCAAAAGCCTTCGATACAATACCCCACTTGGGCATTATAGATAAGCTCACCAGCTTAAATATAAACCCCTATGTCACTAGGTGGATTGCAAACTGGCTCAAGGACAGAACCCACATGGTTAGAATTGCTGGAGCCATGTCAGACTCCAAACCAGTTACAAGTGGTGTCCCACAAGGCTCAGTCCTGGGACCTCTCTTGTTCGGTATATATTTCTCGGAGGTACAGGCCAACACGGAAGGACTGTGGCTGACCAAGTTCGCAGATGACTGCAAACTGGGTGCCATAATCGACTCTCCAGCTGACACAAGCATCCTCCAAAAGGGCCTCATAGAAACAGACAACTGGTGCCAGTGCCATGGCCTCAAGCTAAATGCCAAAAGTGTATAGTCATCCCCTTTGGCAAAACAAAGTGCCCACAAATTACCACATAGGTGGAAATCCATTAAGTACAGAAGTAATTAGGGACCTGGGGACCCAAGTTGATAGCAATCTCTCATTTGACAACCACGTGGCCAAAGTGGTTAGAAAAACATTTTATATAGCCCACCTAATCATGAAGGGATTCACATCTAGATCAGGGGAGGTCATCGTGCCTCTTTACTCATCCCTCATCAGGCCCATAATTGAGTACAATGCCCCTTTTGGGATGTACCTTACCAGACACCTGCAGCAACTGGAAAGACCCCAAAAGTACCTCACCAAGAGGATCAAAGGGCTCAAACAGATGCCATATGCTGCCCGGTTAAAGAAACTCCAGCTCTACTCAGTGGCATACCGCCTGTTCAGAGGCGATCTGTGCCTGACGTATAAAGCCATGTCCAACCCGGAATTAATGGACATGCTGCACCTCAGAAAATCCAAATCCCATCGAGCTACGCTCGAGACTTGAACTTCAGCACTGAAATAAATAGGACATGCTGGAGGGACAGATTCATAACCCAGAGGCTCCCTTCACTCTGGAATAAAATCCCAGTCCAGGTTAGGCAGAGTCCCTCATTGACTCTCTTCAAGAGGAATCTTGATGAGTGGATGGGAGATCGTAGGTTTACCCCGGGTATCACTTCTGTGTCACTGTTAGATAGAGGCACAGTATACTAACCTCGAAAAAGGGCATAGCAAAATAAATTTAAAATGGGTGGCGAAAGCCAAACACATTCTGGCTAGGCTTATAAATGCCCTAGGGCAGATAGCCTAGTATGAACCTATGAACCTATAAGAAGCTGACTCTGAGTCCTGGTTAGTCTTGGCCTGTAGTCACCATCTCATCAGTCTTTAGCGAATCCAGAAATGTATTTTGATGTCAAATTTTGGAAAAAGGCATATGTTACTTTCTCAGTATCTTAGGTGTGGTATCAATTCTGTATTTATTGTCACCATTCTGTGGTGGTTTATATAGATTTGCATTTGTTTGAAATGAAATAAACAGCTTTTTTCTAAGTTCAGACTGTTTTTTTTTTTTAGTAGTAGTAGAAAAAGTGTTGTTCTTTTGTTTAGGGAATTTATCCAGTGCTCCATTATCTCCTTCCAACTTTACTATCCAGATGTGACGAATTCCTCATGAAAGAGAAATAGAGCCAACATCTTCTGTTATGCTGAGGTCATCACACTGTTCCATCCCCCCTTACTGTCATTCTTACAGCTGTCTGAATGCCCCAAGTCCTACACTGGGACAATAAGCACTCAAATTCATCTCCCAGTTCAATGCCCAAATTTACACCAGGACCAGCAAGGAAGAGTGTCCGGAGGTGGGGGGGCTTCACTGTCCATCATCTAGCCAGGGATTGATATATACCTCCCCTGCACTCATCGGCACATGTGCAAGGACAATGCCTTTCTTTGGACTATGCCTCCCTTTAGGAAACATCATTGAAAAACACTCTCCAAGCTGGAATGCTCTGTCATTTGTCCAAGCTGCTAGCTAAACCTGGGTCACCTGGGCCATAGTCAGGGCTTTATCCTTTTACACCACCGAAGTGGCTGGTTCCTCACACTTTTGTATTTTCCCTGTTATGGAGAATGACGTGTTATAGATACCAGGTGATAGATGTGGTGAGACCACAATTTGTGGAGTTTCCCTACATTTAGAAATTATCTGTAGGAGCTAAGTTCACAGATAAAACAGTTGTAGTTAGTTAATCACTAGCTTTTACTCCAAAACAATGAGAGGATGCTGAATACAACTCTCTACCTCTTGGTGTCAACTCATGTGAAAATTTAACTTCATTCAAAGTTTCTCTAGAAAATCATTTAAGACTGTCATTACGTTGACTGGGGAGGTAACAATAGCCAATGTCCACCTGAAAGTAATTGTGTGAAATGTATTCCTAATATAAAATCAGTTGAAGAGCCAAGGATTTCAATAAGAGATGAAAGCCTTCCTTGGTGCCTGAAATATAGGATATCTGTCTCCTTTTTAGTGTGTTTGTGCAGGTATGTATATTGTTTTATTTTCCTATTGCATCCATGGATTTGTAAATGGAATGAAGAACCTTCATCTGTATGACTAAGTGCATGGGAGACTGATTGATTGATTGATTGATTGATTGATTGATTGATTGATTGATTGATTGGACCAGTGCTGCTTTCTGGACGTCTTTGGGCTATCCCTATTGTTCTGTCTGCCACTGAGGTTGATTTGTCGTAACTGTGAGAAAACTGGCTTTGATAATCTTATTACATAACTTAAAATATAAATCTTCAATTTACACATTTTATAATGATTATATACAGATGTTAAAATAACCCATTTTCCCACTGCTTCATCGTAGGAGTTTTAAAACCTATCCAACTGTCTTACCAGTATTAGAAAGGGCAAGAAATTATTAACAAAATGACACCAAGATTGTTAGTCTAGGATGTCTTGCAGTGAAGAAATTAATCTTTGACATTTATATGTATGCTTATATTTTCATAATTGAGAGACCTACATATTGATGTGTATGGTGTGAAACACCAAGGTAGAAGATGGTACAAGTCACTGAAAATGCTGGTTTATATCACACTGTACTGGAAATATTGCTAGCTGCTTGTTAAAAATAAGCAATATTTCCAAATGTACTTACTACTTCAAAAAGTAAGGGACTTACAAAGTGTATGACATTAGGCAAAACCTTAGTTGTTGAAGAAAATTATCTTTGAAATTTACGTTGTCAGTTGCATGTCTTGAGAGATATCCAGTATTATTTGTATTGCCAATTATACAATTAAATATATGTTTTCATGTTTCTTTAAATATCTCAATAAACATGTACTTATAGAGGAATTTCTTGTTGTCATGCAAAAGCCTATGTCTGGTTAAAAATGTTCTAACAATATATGTCTAGGTTGTATAGTTTTCAAGATATACAGATTTGTTTGCGAAAGTTTAGAAATGATATAATTTGAGATTTCTGTGCAGTATAATATAATACAGTATTTACAGAAAAGACTGTGGAAGCACAGATTATTATCACTGTAAATAATCCTTACTGATAATTTTGTTGCTTGTACAGTTTTAATAGCTTTCATTGTTCAGAAAATATTTACATTTGTTATCTTATGCTTTTTAAGTTTATTTTTCAGAAAATGCTGTGAATACAAGATGTGTGTAGGCTGCTAGTAACATTCTACACTACAAAGGTGTTAATTTAACAGTGCAAACACAGAATGTGACATTATGCGGTGCTGTTCTAATGAAGAACAGCACACAAATTAGATGTATGGCATTTTTGCAGTCTGTGACATTATTATCAATACTATAAGCTGCAGTTTGATAGTAACTGATAGAAGTTTATGTTACGATTCTAAACTAAAGACATTCTACATAAGCAAATGTGGCCGATGTCAGCAGTTAACAGACAAGTGCTGAAGAACAATCTTCCCACACATTTACAAGACTTGTTTCCAAGAATTA
This sequence comes from Protopterus annectens, assembly GCF_019279795.1. Classification (NCBI taxonomy): domain Eukaryota; kingdom Metazoa; phylum Chordata; order Ceratodontiformes; family Protopteridae; genus Protopterus; species Protopterus annectens. The sequence continues at coordinate 677,134,571 of NC_056729.1, forward strand.
ATCTTGCAGCAGTAGAATTTCACTACTATGTGAAATGCTGTATGTTATCATGGTGACTATCCATATATAATAGTTAACAAACCAGGATTTGGCTCCCTACTGAGGTATCGCTACGCCAAATGCCGAGTGCTGACACTGAAAAAATGGCTGAAAATGCAGGAGAAGGGCACATCTCAAATATCACTCTTCTTTGGACTTCTTTTTTTGCAGGGGGGCAGCCCATCCCTATACCCCTGAACGTATGCATACTAACTCTGAGATCGCTATACCATGGTGAACAGGGACTATTCCAAGAATTAGCTATCTCAGACTTAGTATATATAACTGTTTTTTCATCCATTCAGTCTTCATGTTTTGGGGCTTCTTTTCTTTGTGTGTTATACTAAACTTTTCTTTGTAGTTTAGGAACTGTAGGAGTAGGTGGCACATAAAGTAGTCACAGCAGAGATGGCCTGGAGAATTATTCTAGAAGCCATGGGGAGAATCATTCTAGAAGCTATGGTGAGAATAATTCTGAAAGCTCATGAGGACAGTCATTTAGTGTAGTCATGATACGAATTAGATTCCTGTGAAGACTGTACAGAAGAATCAGAGAACTATCAAAGGTTCTATAGGAGACTTTAGAAATCCTGGAAAAAGTAATGAATCATTCAGAGACACTTTATACAACCAGTATGAGAAAATATTCAAGGGAACTGAAGATCGAACCTACAAGAAAACTCTCAAAAACATCTGAGAGGAAGACAGAATGTCAAGACTATCCATCTGTTTTTTTACTAGGAGACTAATTATCTGGTAGTAAAAGTGAATTCTCACAGCAGATGGATAGTATGTATGAACCAATATTTATACAGACATTTATATATTTATGTATTGGTATATGTATGTATACATGTATACCATTTATTTAATATACTGTTTTAGTATACAAATTGGAACTATAAAGTGTAAAAAAATGTGCGCAATGCACCAGGCACTAGTCCACCCAGTATAAACTGTGATTATTTGGTACCATGTTTAAATGTTGCCTTTGCTTGCTGATTAGCAATAGTAAAACATCATTTTCATCTTACTCAATGCTGTCTTTCGCATTCCTTTGAGTAGTTCCAAGACAAACACTAACAAGAACACCTTTGAAGAGCATATACCAGTACATCTCTTTTGAGTTCTTTCTTGCAACTGGTAGCTCTAGAATTTCTGTGTATCACATGATACCTTGTATGATGCTTCAGTGACATTATCTCATTAACATTTAAAAGTATGATCCCCCATAACTAATACCCCCTTTTTGAGAACTACACACTACATCTATGAGCTGCACATATCATATGACAGTGACTTTGGTAAGTTAACATCAGTGCTGTATTATGTATGCATACACGTCAATGGCTGTTTACATCATAATCAAACATTTTGTACAAATTAATAAACACATTTTTAATAATTCACTTTCAGTCTTTAGCATATTTGTACATTCTGGCATAGTCCATATATCTGTCTGATTTCTTCAACAGTCTGCTGTATCTGGAGAATTTAACAGGACAATTTGCATGGGATATCTGGTCTTTCTTTTGGAGCAGTTCTTTCTGCACATCAGCTTAGTTGGATATTCACCTTCAAGAGTCTATCCCAGCAGCTCTTGACCATCACAATTTTTGCAGCCTCTGTTTTCTTGCAACAGGACTGACTGTGGCAGTTCTGTTGCTCATCCTCTTGGATTTTTGACTTCAGTGTACTTGCCAATCATTTCCTCTGTACCACTTTTCTTCTTCACAAACTGTATAGCATCTTTGTTTGTTTTAACAAGAACTTTAGCTTCAGGCTGTGTACTTTCCATTGTCTTTTTCTTACTTTCTTGCTATTATTTCATTTATTTTGTGTTGCTTCTCAGTCATACGATGTTATGTTGTCCTATCTCATCGTAATTCTTGCTGGTTGGTTAAATTATCTTTCACCTTTGGTCCAAAAAGGTAAGAATATAGGCGAGATGGACAACAAACAGAACATTATGGTGAGTACATAACTTCTTATTCTCAGACATCAGCAGTATACTTGAAGAACATACTCTGGTTTTCAGTCTTTTACCCGTCAACAGTTGAACTAGTAAGAAAATGAGTTCCTCCAATCAAATATTCATATATTCCAGAATTATCAAATACCCATCTTCATAGCTATTGGTACATCTGTTTTTCATTGAATTCTTCACTGTTTGGCTAACTCTCTCCATTTGAACATTAGACTCAAAGTATTGTGGACTGGGTATTGTATGTTTGAATTCTTGGTCATGCACAGGTCTCCTGAATTCATGACTTTTGTACTGCAGATGATTGTTACACATGATAGACTTTAGTGCACCAATCACACTTGCGCATATTATGTCTGTCAGTTTGGTTGCTCCAGGAAACCTGGAATAAACCTCAAGATGCACGCACTTGAAACTCTCCTTAGCATGGAGAACATCGATATCTGTGCAGTAACAGAAACCTGGTTCAGGGCTCCCGAGAGCACCCCAGCAATACCAGGTTATACCTCATACCATGCTTTTCGGCCCCAAAATTTGGACCGAACCACAAAAGGAGGGCGAGTATCGATATTCATCAAAGATACCCACACCTCCAGGTTGGTGGCAAAGCACGAAGCATCAGAGACTATCCATGTGCAACTAACAGTGGGTAAAACTGCCTTCCAGTTTATAGCCTGCTACAGACCACCCTCCCAAACCCAGGAACCCCACTCGGCCTTCCTGAGAACACTGGAAAATATGAAGGTCTCTCCAAACATCATTATAATGGGCGACTTCAACTACCCAAACATAGACTGGGAGCATTACTCTAGCTCCAACACCCTAGCCCAAAGGTTCCTAGAATTTATAAACTCAAATGCTATGGAACAACTTGTTACTACTCCCACAAGAGGGGAAAACATACTGAACCTGATCATCACCAACATGGGGATTCTATGCTCCAGACCAGAAGTGTATCCCTCACTGGTAAGATCAGACCATAAACTAATCTCACTCGATATTCACATCCCGACCCCACCCCCTGCCCAGAAAACCACAGTGAAAAACTTCTCTAAAGCAAATTTCACACTCCTCAAAACCGAGGTGGAATCCTTCAAAGCCCTCGGGCCTGTGGAAAATACGTCCCAGACCGCAGAATCCTTTATAAACGCATTCTATGAACACCTTCAGGAATGCATGGATCATGCGATCCCAAATAAAAGCAAGACCCAATCCTCCAAAGGCAGACGTCCTGTCTGGTGGACCCCAGCCATAAACAAACTATACAATAGAAGGAGGAAGCTACTAAATGATAGAGCAAAATCCCAAAAAGGGAAGGCATCACTGATCAGTATTAGCAAAAAACTACGGGTACTCATAAAATTGTCTAAGGCCAGCTCTGAGAGAAAAATTGCACAGGACACTAAGGATAATCACAAGGCTTTCTTTAGTTATGTTAGGAACCTGGGTGGTAATTCCCAGATATGCTCAGAATTTGTCCAAAATGACAAAAATACACGAACCCACAGACATTGCCAACATCCTAGCTGACAGGTTCAGCGCAAACTCCCCCTCCCACCAAAGGGCAAATATCTATCCCAGCAGAGTGCTGCCCCTGACATCTCAGATGCTCAGGTAAGAGCCGCCCTCTCCAAAGCAAAACACAGCATCAATGGGACGAGACGGAGTCCCGGCTGCGCCTACATGAACTCCAAGAAGAGCTAAACCCAAACATAAAACTACTGTTCAATCTCAGCCTTACTACAGGATATGTGCCCAAAGAGTGGCGTACAGCAACAGTGGTCCCTCTCCATAAAGGTGGTGCCTCAACGGATCCTGGAAACTATCGCCCCATAAGCCTGACTAGCTTGGTCTGCAAAGCTATGGAAAGGATCATCATGGACCTCATAAATAAAGATATTGGGGACCTACAGACACTGGATCCTACCCAGTTCGACTTTGTTAAGGGCAGATCCTGCCTCTTAAACCTGGTTGATTTCTTTGAAACAGTCACCAAGGCCATTGACGAGGGGAAGGTGGTCCACACAGCCTACCTGGACCTTGCAAAAGCCTTCGATACAATAGCCCACTCGGGCATTATAGATAAGCTCACCAGCTTAAATATAAACCCCTATGTCACTAGATGGATTGCAAACTGGCTCAAGGACAGAACCCACATGGTTAGAATTGCTGGAGCCATGTCAGACTCCAAACCAATTACAAGTGGTGTCCCACAAGGCTCAGTCCTGGGACCTCTCTTGTTCGGTATATATTTCTCGGAGGTACAGGCCAACACGGAAGGACAGTGGCTGACCAAGTTCGCAGATGACTGCAAACTGGGCGCCATAATCGACTCTCCAGCCGACACAAGCATCCTCCAAAAGGGCCTCATAGAAACAGACAACTGGTGCCAGTGCCATGGCCTCAAGCTAAATGCCAAAAAGTGTATAGTCATCCCCTTTGGCAAAAACAAAGTGCCCACAAATTACCACATAGGTGGTAATCCATTAAGTACAGAAGAAGTAATTAGGGACCTGGGGACCCAAGTTGATAGCAATCTCTCATTTGACAACCACGTGGCCCAAGTGATTAGAAAAACATTTTATACAGCCCACCTAATCATGAAGGGATTCACATCTAGATCAGGGGAGGTCATCGTGCCTCTTTACTCATCCCTCATCAGGCTCATAATTGAGTACAATGCCCCTTTTGGGATGTACCTTACCAGACACCTGCAGCAACTGGAAAGACCCCAAAAGTACCTCACCAAGAGGATCAAAGGGCTCAAACAGATGCCATATGCTGCCCGGTTAAAGAAACTCCAGCCCTACTCAGTGGCATACCGCCTGTTCAGAGGCGATCTGTGCCTGACGTATAAAGCCATGTCCAACCCGGAATTAATGGACATGCTGCACCTCAGAAAATCCAAATCCCATCGAGCCACGGCCGAGAGACTTGAACCTCAGCACTGAAATAAATAGGACATGCTGGAGGGACAGATTCATAACCCAGAGGCTCCCTTCACTGTGGAATAAAATCCCAGTCCAGGTTAGGCAGAGTCCCTCATTGACTCTCTTCAATAGGAATCTTGATGAGTGGATGGGAGATCGTAGGTTTACCCCGGGTATCACTTCTGTGTCACTGTTAGACATAGTATACTAACCTCGAAAAAGGGCATAGCAAAATAAATTTAAAATGGGTGGCGAAAGCCAAACACATTCTGGCTAGGCTTATAAATGCCCTAGGGCAGATAGCCTAGTATGAACCTATGAACCTATAATACTAATCCACATTCACACATATACATATTAGATACACATTTTCTGGACTGGAAAAAAATCTGTACCTAATCAAATCCATAGATTGTCTAGAACTTGGTATGCTACCATACCTGTGCAACTGTTGTTATGGTATGCATTGCAGATAGCACAACTTTTCAGAATTTGTTCTGTAAGAGTTGACATTTTAGACCAAAACACTATGGTATTGTCTTTTTTTTTTTGTACTTCACTATTCCCAGGTGTAGTTACTATAACCAAGCATTTGTTTTCTCAGTTGATTGGGAACTAATATTTTAGTAGAGATAAACATCATGTTTTGGACACAAGTTATTTATTCCCTGGAAGAAAAATAGGAGCAAATTTGTTTTCCTCCCGATTGTCATTGTAAGATTTTAAAGCAACTGCACTTTTAAATCATTTCCCTTTTGTTCCATCATCAGTAAGTACAATATTACCCAACAAGTCTTTGATTCTTTTACTAGAAGCTTCTCTTGCTTGTCTGTAAATATGCTGCTTCAATGTACTTGCTGTGGGAAGTTTCTTTGTAGTCTGTATAGCACATTTTATTTCTCCAAGACATTTGCGTTTCTAATACAGTGACAGGAATGGACCCCATTCCTAAGTCAAAGTATGATTAAAGTTCATGAAATTAGTATTGCTTTAATTTATGATGTCAGCAAAACATGCTCTTCACAGAACCATAGGTTCATAGGTTCATAGGTTTGTACTAGGCTATTGGCCCTAGGGCCTGTACAAGCCTAGCCATAACAATTTCCTGGCTATTTCTTCCCAAAGTATTTACTTCCCTGGACCCCTGTATAGCAGGGCAACTGACGTGATCCCCAGGGTGAATTTCCTATCTCCCATCCAGTCATCAAGGTTCATTTTGAAGAGGGCCAAAGATGCGCTCTGTTTGACAGGGTCTATATTATATCCTTGAACGCTTAAAAAAGCGAATGCTGATTGATCAAACTTATTTTCAGGAAACTGCAAATTATCGAATCAGCAGAAACTCTAATTTTTTCCTAGGGAAAGAATTCGGTTGTCCGTTTCTGTTGCTTCGGTATTTTCAGTGTTATGGTGGAAAGTTACCGGTTGGATTCAGGTAAGTGTGCGATTGTGTGTATGTGAGTGTTAGGGTGATTTAGGTGAGTTAGGGTTAGGGCTCGGGTTAGGTGTGTGTGCGATTGAGTGGACATGAGGGTTAGGGTGGATTTAAATGAGTTAGGGTTAGGGAGCGGGTGAGGTGAGTGTGCGATAGTGACGGACCTTAGGGTTAGGGTTTGGGTTAAGGTAAGTGGGTAGTTAGTGGTGTGTGCATAGTTTAGTGTAGGGTTAGGTATCAGATTTTAGGTGTATGTGTGTGGATTTCTGTTTGTTTGGTGTGCTTGTGTTGTGTGTATGTGTTTTGGATCAGCAATTTTTTTCCCTGGGAAAAAAATCGCTGATCTGACAGTTGGAGATTGTAAGATTTCGCTTAAATTAGGTTGATCAATCAGCGTTCGCTTTTTTAAGCGTTCGATGATATAATATAGACCCGTTTGACATGTATGGGCAGTCTATTCCAGAGTCTGGGGAGTCTCTGGGTCAGGAACCTATCCCTCCAGCATGTTTTGTTCATTGTGATGACAAGGTTTAGATCCCTGGAGCGTGTGTTTCTGAGGGATTGGGATTTCTTTAAGTGTAGCATGTCCAACAGCTCTGGGTTTGACATGGCCTTGTATGTTAAGCAGAAATCGCCTCTGAGTAGACGATATGCAACAGAGTATAGGTGGAGTTTTTTTAGAAGATCAGCATAAGGCATCTGCTTTAGGCCTGTGATTCTTTTAGTGAGGTATTTCTGCGGCCTTTCCAGTTGTTGCAGATGTCTTGAGAGGTACATATCAAACGGGGCATTATATTCTCTAATGGGTCTAATGAGGGATGAGTACAGTGGGACAATGATCTCCTTTTTTCTGGATGAAAAGCCCTTAGTGATGAGGTGTGTCACTTAGAAGGATTTCCTGACTAATGTGGCAATGTGGTTATCAAAGGTGAGACCACTGTCCACCTGTGTCCCTAAGTCTCTTATCACACTTTCAGTGTTTAGTGCACTACCACCTGTGTGGTAATTCACATGTACATGTTTTTTCCCAAAGGGATAACTGTACATTTCTTGGCATTGAGCTTGGCCCTTTTGTAGAATATCCACATCATTTGGGGATTCAATAATGGCTCCCAGTTTGCAGTCATCTGCGAACTTTGTTAGCCAGAGTCCCTGAGTGTTGGCCTTTACCTCAGAGAAGTAGATGACAAACAAGAGCGGTCCCAGGACTGAACCCTGAGGTACTCCACTTGTCACTTGTCTGGAGCTGGATTTCGAGCCGTCAACCTTTGCAGTGTGGGTTCTGTCAGTAAGCTAGTTGGCAACCCATCGAGTTACGTAGGGATTAATGCCCAGCTTAGTAAGTTTATCTATGATTCCAGAGTGGGGGATGGTGTTGAAGGCCTTGGCGAGGTCCAGATAGGCTGTGTGGACCACCTTATTCTTGTCCACGGCTCTGTAGACTGATTCGAAGAAGTCAATCAGGTGCAGGAGACAAGATCGGCTCTTTGCAAACTCAAACTGTGTGGGGTCCAGTGTTTGAAGGTTGCCAATGTCTTTGTTTATAAGTTGCATGGTAATACATTCCATGGCCTTGCAGATCAGGCTCGTCAGACTGATGAGGCGGTAGCTCCCGGGATCCAAGGTGGATCCCTCCTTGTGGAGTGGGATAACTGTAGCTGTGCGCCACTCAGTGGGCACGAAGCCTGAGGTGAGGCTATGATTAAACATGACACTTAGGTGAGGTGCCAGTTCATTTTGTACTTCATGTAGTACACAGCCTCGGAAGTCGTCTGGTCCCATGGATGCTGTATTCTTAGCTTTGGAGAGTGCATTTTTTACCTGTGTGGCCGTTATTACCGGAATTTGGCAATCTTTCGGTATTGAGATAAGCCCTTTAAGGGGTGAGGGGGGGGGTGAAGTTTGCACTGAATTGATCTGCCAGGATATTGGCAATATCTTTGGGATCAGTATATTTAATGCCATTCTGTTGTAGCTACAGCAATGTACCCAGAACTGACTACTTCTGCAATTCATACGGAGGTGCATGTACTGTATCAGTAGCATGGATGGAGCATGTACTGTATCAGTAGCATGGATGGAGCAGTGGTGCAGTGGTAGTGTTGTTGCCTCACAGCAAGAGGTTCTCCGGTTTGATTCTCAGCTGGGATGCCTTTTGTGTGGAGTCTGCATGTCCTCCATGCGTTTGTGTGGGTTTTCTCTAGGTGCTCTAGTTTCCTTTCACATTACAAAGACATGCATCCGGAGTGTTTCTCCCTGGCCCTCCGCTGAAAATTGGCTTTGTTCCAAGTTGGACTTTCCCCATTAACAAATGTTAAGTAAAAAATAAATAATGTCTAAATATGACTGTAAATTCTTTTTATGAGACCCATTGCTCCTACTGTTGTTAATTCTAGAACAATTGTTAGCATTGTCAAAGTTTTTTTAACTATTGCTATTAATATAGTCTGTAACATGTGGAGCTTTTCTCCCTAGGACTCCGCTGAAAAAAGGGCACCTGTGTCCAGTCGGACAATCCTGGTAAACAAATGTCAAATAGTAATAAAATAAATAATACTGCTGCTACTGGAACTGTCTGGGTATCCTTCTTCCACATTGCCCTTGTTCTGCCTGCAAATCCTGGTATTTTATGACTTTGTATCTCTCTGTACATAAGACACTGTAGTCATTCTGTGTAGCAATTTCAATGATCGATGCTACTTTTGTCTTCTTTTCATAGACTACCATATCTGGTGTCCTCCCATCTATTTTTGAACTGTTGGTAATTGGTGATCCCATGTGATATAAACGTTATCATTTTCAATAATGCTTTGTGGCACGTTTCCAATGTTTCTTAGCTACTTCAGTTTTATAATGTTTGCACAATCACCAATGCATCTTGCCACATTATTGTTCCTTTCAGTATACAGGCCTTCTGCCTTTAGTGTATCACACCCAACATCAAAATGTGTGACTGTTTCCAGTTCTGTTTTACAAAACCTACATTTGTCTGTTTCTCAGACATCTTCACTGGATTTTGTAAACCAGTATGTACATACTCCACTATCCTGGGCCACCAGTATTACCCTTTTGTCTTTTGGCTTAAATTCACCTCCTCTTAACCATTCCTGCTGTAAATTCTGATCAACATGAGGTTGTTCTAGGAGTTTTCAGTACTTGCAACTACATTTATGCATGTTCCACATTTCTTGCCTTCTCATCTGATCCTTCACGTTGTATTCTTTCTTTTGCTTTTTGTTTTTTTTTGGCACATTCAATTGCTGCCTTTTTATTATCTACTTCTGGTTTGATTTCCATTTCCACTTGACACTGATATGCTTCTGCTAAACTGAGCATGGAAGTCATCTTAGACTTGTTCTCCTCATGTTTTAAAACTTTTTCTGTGTTTGGATCTTGTGAGGTCAGCAAATATGTATTTAGTCCTACAATTGCAGATCTGATCTATACATGTAATCAATTTCAAGGAGACCCATACCTCCTTCAGAATGGGGAATATATAGTCTTGGCATACACTTCTTCTTTCGGCTTTTTCCCGGTTAGGGGTCGCCACAGCGGATCACCTGTCCGCTCATGATTGGCAGTGGAGTTTTACAGTGTCGAATCATTTGATAAGCATAAAGCATTTTTCTTGTTTTCCTGTACATCTGATGTAGTACCTTTTGGGGCCAGTCAGTCACCCCAAAACTGTAAGTTAGAACAGGAAGAGGAAATTGGCTGATACCTTAAACTTTGTTCCTAGGTGTCAGAGCTGTTTTCAGTATTAATTTTAGTCTTCTGAAGTTTTCCTTACTATGTTTTATTTGCATTTGTTCATGTTTTTTTGTTGATCATCAGTTCCCAAACATTTGTACACTCCGTCTTGTTCAAGATCTTTTATATCACATTTGTTTCTGAGACTGATATTTTTTGGTGCTGAAGTTTTCCTGCATTAAAGGTTGCTTTTGCACATTTGTCAAGATCAAATGACATTTTTATATCATCTGAAAAAGTTTTGACTACTTGCAGTTGTGCTTTCAGTTCCTCATCTGATGAAGTATGCGGTTTTGAATCATCCACAAAGAGAAGATGAGAAGTCTTTATACTTTGTTGTTTTTTGGGAGCCAAATTGTAGCCATAATCTAATCTAAGACCCACCCTGGAATTTCCCCTTTGAATTTTTAACCCTAGGATAATTATTTGCCCTTTATCATGGCTTAGCTGCAAAGTGGTTTGCTACTGTTTCATGGTCACTGTAATGTAATCGGTCAATGTAGGATGCATCTTATTCATTTGTAAGCACTGTTTTATCTATGAATGTGGGATGCTGTCAAATGCTTTTTTGTAGGTTATCCATGCCATACTAAGATTCCTCTCCTTTTTACAACTCTCCATTATGACTTTATTTAACAACAAATGATGCCTTGTTCCGTATGACTTTCTTTTGTTACACTTTTGTTCTATTGTCATGATTGTGTTTTTTTCTAAATGACTATAAACTCTGTTGGCATGAATTCCATTATATAGTTTTTACATCCTGTGGGCATTCTACAGAAAGTTTCAGAAAACCTGACTATGTCATATTCTGTTCAACTTCACCCTGTATCAGCCGTTGCTCTTTCATTTGGGAACTTACTGGCCTCTCACTCCACAACATTGACTGCATCAGAGTTGCCACAGTTTACTGTTCCTTCCCTTGCTGTGCAACTCCAACTGAACTTTTGTGCTGGTTTCCCACTGAAGGCTCCAAAGTATCTTCATATGGCAACTGATCAGATGCTTCCTGTTCCAATGGTTTCTCCTTAATTTGGGGATGCATTATTCTATCACACTGTGATGTTATCCAAGTTAGATTTTTTACACTAAATCCTTCACATATCATGTAGTTCATAATTTTACTTTCTATTTCTTTAGTTTCTTCATTATTAATCCTCTTTTCTACTCTCCCCTTCTCTTTTTATTGTAAAGTTTTCCATATCTGGACGCCTTTGCCTGTCTTTGTCTTCAAATATCTGTGGTACTGCTTTTGTGTATTTAATTTTGCTTTTTTCTTTGCATAAACATTGCACCATATTAAATCTCTTTTTTCCCCCCATGTCCATATTTCTTTTTCAGATGTCTCCTTCTCCACATGATTCTCGTTACTTTGGGAACTCACTGTCCCATCATGCTGTGCTATAACCTGTGATAGACTTTCTACACAATCCTTCACTTTGCAGGCATTACATAACTTCAGCTTCTAATTTTTTTAACTTCTACTATAGGAATCTTCTGTTGTACGCTCTACCTTTACTTTTTTATTGTGAAATTTTCCATATCTGGGTGCATTTGCCTATATTTCTCTTTGAAGATCTTTGGAGCTGCTTTTTTGTATTAATTAATTTGGCTTTCTCCTTTGCATAAATATTGCACCATATCAGATCTGTTTTTCTTTTCCATGTCCATATTTCTTTTTTATACCTTTTAAAACTCTCTAGATTTTGTTCTTTATATTTTCTTACTTCCTCAGTCACTTCTGTCAGGAAATTCTGGGCTTCTTGCATAATAATAACAATGCATAATTTCTTTCTTATCCTGAGTAGTCCACTCTATTATCTTTATGGATGTTTTTTGGCCTGTCAGTTTTTGTGATTTTTGTGGACTAGTACTTCCTTCTACAACAGGGAGGCCATTCTTCTCTGGAGCCTGGACTAACCCCATTGTAGGAATGTTTCTCTGTCTTGAGGATTCTACACTGTTAGTTTTTCCAGTCCTGGCTGCCAGTATTGGGCAGTTTTTTTTTAACCCTGGGATTGTGCATCCAGCTATCTTTTTTGTTTTTTAGCCTACTTCTGTCCATGATATATTCTATATAAAATACAGTCTATATATATCAGTATTGTCTTGGTGAGATTTTGTAAAAACAGGGTCCACCTCATAAAGGTGCTCACCAAGAACTGAAATTCATTTCCAGAAATACTACTTTCCTTTGCTTGCTGATTTTATCATCTTTCCATTTGGATCCCTTATAAAAATTGACAGGCCAAATGACTGTCTTCCTTGTTAGTAGAGTGGTGAGTATCCCTCTGACGGGAATCACATGGCATTTCTTTTCTTTTCTCTCTCTGATGTTGTAACTTCCCACAATTTATTTGTCTGTTTCTCATTTTGTTATATTGGAGTTTAGTGTACTGTAATTTCTGTAAATTCTTGTAAAATACTGTATAATCATAATGTGTTTGTGGAGCTTTTCTCCCCGGGCCTCCACTGAAAATGGGCTCCTCTCCCAGTCGGACTTTGCCTGAATACTAGTCATGCCACATCTGTGCTGTTGTCACAAAAAGGAGTACTAATTGCTGAGTGCAGCCATGGTAGTGGTTAGATGGTTGGTGACTGCATATTTATTTATTTATTTATTTATTTTGTTAACCAGGGTAGAGCACTGATCCAAATGCACCTATTTCAGTCTCAGCCTGAAGCATAGGAAACAAAATGTTTCAAAAATGCTCCTTGTATATGATCAGATCATATTTTCTATTAAAAGTCACTACACACACTTGTATCATTAGGTAACCCATTTTATTGTTAGCACTCCACTTTTACAATCCAAACATTATTTGGTTGCTGAGCAACCAAGCCATAAGATCTGATTGTCATCTTACCTGCCTAACATACTGGCAAAAATTTAGCCCTATATTAGTATATGCTTAACGCGGACTATTCTTAGTAAGTAATAGCAGAAGATACTTGGTAGTTTAGTCAATATTGAAAAGCAGTGCTACCTTTATTGGTCTGTAGGAGGCAAATGAAGTATGGGATATCATAAATAAAAAGAAAGAATTTTAACAGTAAAATACTTTTCACTGGAAGAGTAAATGTGAACTTTATTTCCCAACCCCAGAGTTAGCATTTGAATTTCCATGAATATAGTATTGCACATTCTTATTTATGATAAAAATCAGATAGTAAGTAGTATAGTAAAACGTTATGCAAAAGATGTTCAGTTTAGTACTTCAGCATTTAGTGAATTGTTTTATGCCTTTTAAGAAAGTGCACTTGTGTGAGGTACTCACAGTATAGTACAGTTTTCTCAATTTTTGTTTTGCAAACTTTGATGCATGAATTTATTAGTTTCTTTACCATAGACTTTATAGGTATACAGCACCTTTAAAAAGTCTGGTCATTAGCTAGTTTTTGATGAGTAGTACATGTTTCTTTATGATGGGTTGAACTGCTATTCATTGAAGAAGGAAAATGGTAATTTTTTAATTTATTCTTTCCAACAGTTCCTGTTCAGTAGTGTTTTTTTAGAAACTCCTGTATTAGTGGTGCTCACATCTGGTGATTGCACATGCAGTGACAACATATATCAGCTACACGAGTTGCCTAAGCCTCCTTTTTAGCTGGATTAGATGGTGTGTATGGTATAAGCTTGGATTCTGCTATGAGTGAAGTGGCCAAGTTTAGTTCAGAACAATTTAATACAAATCCATACAATCCATTAAGTCCATAAAGTCACAGACAATCGGTTCATCAAATATCCTGATGCTTTGGTTAAAAAGACCTTCAAAGGGTATCACGATGTTCATCCAGTAAAACGAGTTCTTGGTAACTCAGTTAACAGGACTAAATTAAAACAAATAACACAGAAATCAAAGTAATAAGTAATTAAACTAAAACAGCAGCTGAAAAAAGCATGGCTGCTGACTCTCTGGGGTCTATATTAATTCATTGAACCCTTCCATGTAGGGGGCTGTGCCCCATGCACCCCCACTAATTATATATACCAACTCTGAGATTGCACTACAGTGGGAAAAGGGCAAATTTCTTGATCCCTACCATAACACGATTCAGTCAGAATGGTTCGACGAATGGCATTTCCAATGAAATGCCGTTTGACAGTGGGGCCATTTAATGACTTAATAGTGACCCATACCTCTACTGCCTCAGTCAGTCAGTCTGTAGGTGATGCTGTCATGTCTCTTAACTTGAATAATATGGCATTGCTTATCCACAATCTAGGTGCATGGGTCAGCTATTTCTGTATCATTACCTTATGGAGAACAAGATTTTATGTCCAAGCATTTCCTGATCAAGCAGCTCCTTATAGGAGTGCTACTAGTGGGACAACTAAAACCAGATAGGGGATGCTAATACCAAAAGTAAATATAAAAAATTAAAAAAAAACACGATGACTGTATCACACCATGTATTGCAAGATTATGGAATAAACATCACTTAAAATCAGAGGAGGTATATTCTGTGTAGAAGCATTGTCAGTGAAAGTAGAGCAGTTGAGGAAGTAGAAGGTGTTGGAGATGAAGTGCCTGATATGGGTGGTAGGATTCACATTGTGGGATAGTTGAAGGAATTATGATATTAGAGCAGAGCAGAAGCCAAGGTAGCTCCAGTTACAGAGAAGGTTAATAAGAACAGATTACAGTAGTTCAGCACATGTGCAATAATGCAGAAAATGATTTAGTAAAGAAAATTTGAGAGACAGAAGGAAAAGGCAAGAGGAAATGATGATGTCCAACAAAGAGATGGATGGACTGTGTGAGAGAAGACCTATGAGTGTCGGGTAAGACTGTCAAAAAAGGTAATAGAGTAGCACTGCCTAGAGAGAGGTGGCAGCAAAAGAAACAACACTGTGACCCTATGTAGAAAGTAGGAAAAGGGAATTGATAATGATGATGATGATGATGATAATTATGACAATGATGATGATGATGATGATGATGAGGATGATGATGATAATTATGATGATGATGATGATGATGATGATGATAAGCATTGAATAAAAGTGATTTACTGTGGAAAGCTTTGATTGAGCATAGAAAGCCAGACTGGAGTGTGAAGCATTTAGTTAGTAGAATATATAAATTTCACTAAGCATCAGGTAGGCAATCAAGAATAGATTTGAAATGGAGAAATGTTGAGTGCTTGGTGAGAGGTTAACACCTAAGCAAAGGTGTGGGGTAGGTTTGAAGGCATTTTATGCTGTTTGTACCCAAAAATTCATGATGTTTGTGTGGGAATGGGTGCACAACTATTTTTATACTTCCCAAAGCGTTGGCATATGTTTTTAGCTGTGCTTTGGAGTTGTAGAATATATTTACTTTATCAACTTACTCTCACCCACAAACTACTAAATAATCCAAACTACTGCCCATCCCTTCAAACTATAATACAAACACACATGCCTACTCGGCATCTTAGGTCCTCTAACAAACAACTCTTAACCATAACTAAACCCAACAAAAGAGCTGGACAATGTCTCTATTCCCGTGCCATTGCCAAACTTTGGAATGCGCTCCCTCTCTCTATTATTTAACTAGACTCTTTAAAAACATTTAAATTTGCACTAAAATAACACTATCTCAATAACCTTGTCTGTTCTTGTAGTCATATGATTAAATCACCTTAAATGTTTTGGCGACTATACACTACAAATACTTTTACTAACTTAATATAGTTGCAATTTACACTTTCTGTCTTTGTATCCAATCTCTCTTGCTTTCTTTATTTCTGTGGCTGAATAAACATAATTGATTAAGCAGTATTCTTACTTATGAGAATATACAAACAGAATTACTAAAAATTTAACAGACTGGGTTTATTTTCTTGTATTGTATACCTCTGTAATATGTATTTGTCTTGTATATCTACTTCAGTTTGTATTATGTAAAAACATGGACTTTCAAAGTTAAGCTGATGTTATGTAAAAATGTATGTGATTGTATGGAGCTTTTCTCCCCGGGTCTCCACTGAAAATGGGTTGTTGGGCCCAGTGGATTTTCCCGGTCAACAAATGTCAATAAATAAATAGTAAATAATTTAGTTGTTCACAGTGCATGTGGCAGAACATTTTTGACTCTATCCTAAGGTGGATGTTTATAAAAGGCAGCTTCAGGAGCTAGTAAATGCATTTGAGCCTAATAGAATTATTGTAATGGCACTGGTACATTTTCTGTTCATCCCCGATCAAGGGGTATGACTGTGCTATGAAAAAGTATTGTTGGGCTTAATGTTGTTGCTGGCAATGATGTTTGTATTATACATATGCCACTGTCATGTTAGAGGGACTGCAGTGGAAATATGAATTGTGACTATGTAACTGAACTAGCAAAGTTTTTTTTTTCAGTAAGCAAAAATGTATGATATGCATGTAGCCTTTCTGTACAAGATATACAACGTATATTAAGTTTGTAACTATGTTCTTCTGGGAAAGCACACCAGAAAATACATATAGATAGATAGATAGATAGATAGATAGATAGATAGATAGATAGACAGATAGATAGATAGACAGATAGATAGATAGATAGATAGATAGATAGATAGATAGATAGATAGATAGATAGATAGATAGATATTATAAAATCCAGGATGTACAGTTCATACTATGTGACCATAGGATCTTTGACTGATTATAGTCAAGCTGGAGTAAAAAGCACAAAAACTAATTAAAACTTGGTGAATTATTTTTCCTGTAAGTAGAGCAGCTAAGGTGAATTAGGCAATTGCTGTGAAACTGCAGTTATACATATGTTTTGTTCCTGTGTCACAATTTGTTAGCCAGCTGGAGAAAAATAAACCCATTAACTAAAGCAGGGCATTATTCATTTCACCAAGACATTATCTCTTGGAAAGTTTCCAAAAAGTACCAAGGGCTGTGGTTCACTGACCAGAAAAGGGTTTGAAAGACTGGTGTTAATAATATGCCTTCCATTATGGACTCATTATGGAACATTCCTCCAGGGATCAGACAACCGATCCAGAGACTATGGATCTGTCTGCTATCATTTTGCTGTTTGAAGAATGTTACCCAGGACTTTGTTGAGTGTGGACCAGCTTGCTACTTGACGCCATTGGCTTAATATTTCATATTTGCCTCTGTTATGTGATGAATATTCATATAGCTAGGAGCCATAATTCTTCCATTTAGTTGTAACTAAGAAAGGTTTAGCTAGTTAGACAGATTCCCTTTTTAAGGATCCTGTCTCCTCTCTTTATTTTTCTTCTTTTTTTGTATAATTGTATACTAGTCTTTCTGCAGCAATGGATACTCCAGTGGCGGAGTAGAGAGCCTACCTTGGTCCTTCCATGGTTTAAAGAATTTGGGCTCTGACGAGGTGGCTGGCTCCATATAAACTAGCCAGTACAAAGGCCAGTCTTTCTTGTCCTAAAGGGTCTGAAAGGAGAGAAGATGCCAGATCATTTTCTGTCCAAGTTTAACAATCAATCTGTAGTGAAATAAACAGGCAGGATAACATTCACTCAAGTACACCTTAAGCAGAGAAATTATGCATATCTGACAGTGGGTCATAGACAGTAGCAGTAGCATTACTCTTACAACCATCAGTACTCTGGCTGTGGTGAAAATGCTAGTGGATTCCCTGAGCTGAGCCTTCAACCCTGTCCTGGATATGAAGAATCGGAAATCTTGCCTGTTTAGAGTCTTCTGGGAGTGGGGCACAGCAGAAATAAATCTGTTCACCACACAAGAGAATGGAGTTGACAGTGGTCCTCCCTGTAATGGCTGGGAAGATGCCTGTATTCTTCCTTGCACTCCCACTCCCACTCCCACTGATTATGCATCTTATAAAAGACCAAAGCTTATTCTTCTTGTTCACTGATGGCTAAGAAAGGTGAGGTCTCAGGTTCTCAGGTGCCTCACAGTTCATGCAGCTATCCTGGTACAAGCCAAGAAAGTGTTCTCTTTTGGAAAAACAGCCAGTATTGATTCAGGACCTGACTGCTAGCTTAGATTCCTTACTGTTGTTGGATCTTCTAGCAAAAGCCCTGAAAATCCTTAAAGCCACCAGGAAGCCTTCCAGTTGTCACACACATTCTGCTGTGAGAAAGAATTTTTTCAAGTGGGCAGAGAAATATTCTGTATTGTCTCAGTCAGTCTGCAGGTAATACTGACTTAACTCAGAAAACCATACTGCTTGGATTTTGGTTGCTCCCTGGTCAACATTTTCAGCATTTCCACTCATCATATCCTCATAGAATGCAGGACTATCACCTAGGCAAATATATGTTTATAGATCTTTGTATACAGTTTCTTTTTATGTTTCTTCTTACCACTGTTGGTTGCTGTGTCAGTGGAGGTGTCCTGGCAAGTGTAAGGGTCAGGCATACTGTCCTGTCCTGTCACAGCATATGATGTTGCGTCTTAAGCCAGCAGGAGCCTCATACCCCAAGTGTTGGGAGTGGAAGAGAAAAAAAAATCAGACTGCGAATACCAGGAAAGGAAACTCTGATAAACCAACCTAATCTGAGAAATCTGAGAAATTCTAAAATGCATGTATCTTTAAGAAATGTAACAACTTTAGCCCGTGTTGAAGCTGAGAAAGTATACTGTGTGGTCTGTAATACCGTATTAATTGCACAGTCTGAATACTTACAAAGCTAAACAATTGCAAGATTTATCCATGTGATTAGATTATCATGACTACCAAATCTTTTGTTTTCGTTTATTGATTAGCTGAAATGTTAGAAGATATATATTATTTATTTTGTGGTAAATGGCACCCTTCCAGGGGAAGGTACTGAACAGTAGGTCTTCTAATAATTTAATTTTGGATTCCTAATTAATACCTTTTTGAATGACACTAGAAAGGAAGTAAAAGAACTAGTAAAGACGTTGTACCCCCCAGAAGAAATCACAAAACATCTGCAACAAAATAGTAAGCTAGTTTGAGAATGCAAGTGATATAAAAACGTTAAAGCCAGACCAAAATCAGGGTCAATTGGATTGCAAACTTGTACACATTGATGCTTCTAGGTACAGGCTGTAATAGGTATGTAGCTGGGTCAGAAATTTCAGTACAGGAAAATCATTTGGATTTTGTCTTGGAAGGGAATGCATGACTTTTAGTGTGGAAGGGACTGACTAAAGTAACATTACAGTTTAACAGATGCTGACAACAGTTAGCAGGATTCTTAGGTTCATAGGTTCATACTAGGCTATCTGCCCTAGGGCATTTATAAGCCTAGCCAGAATGTGTTTGGCTTTCGCCACCCATTTTAAATTTATTTTGCTATGCCCTTTTTCGAGGTTAGTATACTGTGCCTCTGTCTAACAGTGACACAGAAGTGATACCCGGGGTAAACCTATGATCTCCCATCCACTCATCAAGATTCCTCTTGAAGAGAATCAATGAGGAACTCTGCCTAACCTGGACTGGGATTTTATTCCAGAGTGAAGGGAGCCTCTGGGTTATGAATCTGTCCCTCCAGCATGTCCTATTTATTTCAGTGCTGAGGTTCAAGTCTCTCGAGCGCGTAGCTCGATGGGATTTGGATTTTCTGAGGTGCAGCTTGTCTATTAATTCCGGGTTGGACATGGCTTTATACGTCAGGCACAGATCGCCTCTGAACAGGCGGTATGCCACTGAGTAGAGCTGGAGTTTTTTTAACCGGGCAGCATATGGCATCTGTTTGAGCCCTTTGATCCTCTTAGTGAGGTACTTTTGGGGTCTTTCCAGTTGCTGCAGGTGTCTGGTAAGGTACATCCCAAAAGGGGCATTGTACTCAATTATGGGCCTGATGAGTGATGAGTAAAGAGGCACGATGACCTCCCCTGATCTAGCTGTGAATCCCTTCATGATTAGGTGGGCTATATAAAATGTTTTTCTAACCACTTTGGCCACGTGGTTGTCAAATGAGAGATTGCTATCAACTTGGGTCCCCAGGTCCCTAATTACTTCTTCTGAACTTAATGGATTACCACCTAGGTGGTAATTTGTGGGCACTTTGTTTTTGCCAGAGGGGATGACTATACACTTTTTGGCGTTTAGCTTGAGGCCATGGCTCTGGCACCAGTTGTCTGTTTCTATGAGGCCCTTTTGGAGGATGCTTGTGTCGGCTGGAGAGTCTATTATGGCGCCCAGTTTGCAGTCATCTGCGAACTTGGTCAGCCACAATCCTTCCGTGTTGGCCTGTACCTCTGAGAAATATATACCGAACAAGAGAGGTCCCAGGACTGAGCCTTGTGGGACGCCACTTGTAACTGGTTTGGAGTCTGACATGGCTCCAGCAATTCTAACCTTGTGGGTTCTGTCCTTGAGCCAGTTTGCAAATACTGTCCCAGCAATTAAAGTGAAGCATATTTTTTTATTTATTTAGTTTTACAAATTGTGACTCATTTATTTATTTATGGGTTAAGAGGGTACTTACTGTAAAGGGTGACTAGCTGCTGGTATCTGCTTCTGATTAGCCAGACTACACTGCTATACATTATCATTTGTGTTTTCATGTATTTGGCTTATTTCTTTAAGGGTGAAGTGGTAACTAGAGTTCTTTAGTCAGAATGAAGTGGTGTCACTGACTGACCTTGGGCCAGGACAAAAAGGAAGACAGATGTACTATGGGGAAATGTTATCAGCATTTCTTTGAAAGTGTGTGTGTGTGTGTGTGTGTGTGTGTGTGTGTGTGTGTGTGTGTGTGTGTGTGTGTGTGTGTGTTAGTTTATTCAGAGTACAGTTCGTGGGGGAAAGAGGAAACTATGATACTGAATCCAGAAAGAAAATGACCTGGGAAGACAGGCCTAAATCCATTGTGGATGTTAAGTGTGAGACATATTCTTGGGTATGGAAGGTGTAGGCCAAGCATATTTCCTGTGTAGTCACAAGCATATAGTTCAGTTGAAGTATTTATTTCACCCTGCATGTTATGGATTTATTTATTTAAACAGTGTAAGTAAGTCTACTGGAGCCTTTTTTTCAGTCATGAGTCAGTTGCAGTAAAATGGAAAGAAAATATAGTAATACAAATACATTTATACTAGACACATCCTGTTGTGATGTTGGCCCCTCCTAATGTGTTCCTTATCTTCTTTCATTCAAATTCACAATTAATATTATCTTGATTGTTAGCCACACCAAAATGCCTTCTTCTTTTAATAAATATATTTTGTAATCAAATGAAGGCATCATTTGCATTTCTGAAGGTCCCATCATTAAACCAATTCAGAAACATATTCATTTGGAAGAAAACTTGTAAATTTGTTTTTTCCAGTTTTAAAACAGTGGGTGGACTTGAACTATCAGTATAATCTAGTTTGTGAGTGTAATCAGCATGCTGACAAAATGTCCTTATTTTCTTGCTGTATCCAATCATCTACAATTTATATTAAATGTATTCGTGCAAGAACCTATGAGGTAATATAAAGGATCCAAAAATGTTAAAATATTCCATCACATCTTTTATTTTTATTTACCACTTTCAAAATTAAAAAAGGTACGACAGTGAAGTAAAATTGGAAAGAAAGTGAAGATTGAAAACTATTAGAACTTTCTGTTGCATGTCAGTGTATCATGCACTATGAATGAGTCTGTAAATTTCCATAACATGACAAACTAATACCTAGTTGCTTGATCCCACTTCCGCTGGAGTATAGTTTGCTTTGTCCCTTTCGGCTGCACAAGTGACAGTGCAGGCAGCTGTTTAAATTGTAAAAGTGAAGTAACAAACAATTGTCTTCTCCACATTACTGACCCTCAATTATAAGTGTTTTCAATGTAAAGCCTCCTAGTTGATACAGTGTAACATTCTTATAATCTAAACAAATTCAGAGTGATATATGGGTACCAAAGTTTAATGATAAAATAATAACACTCAAACTAGTGACAAAAACTCAGTGTGACAGCAAAGAAGGGGATATGCCATTTCCTTGCTAGTTTGCAACCTTGGAGTTGGCATATATAAGTAGCAGGGGATGAGGGGGTACAGAGGGACTTGCCCCTTGAAAAGACATTGGTTTTGTATCTGCATGCTATGTAGGAAGCTTAAGTTTCTGTTGATATTTTGTGTTTTATTTTTTTGTCAATAATTTCAGAGTCAATATTTTTGCTCTAGATCAATTTCAGTGTACCCATATAAAAATATGTGTGCATGCCAGTATATGTGTGTGCATCTTGGTAGCTATCCATAAACAACTGATTCCAAAAGTTTTATGCATAGGTAAAAACAAGATGTAAAACACTGCTGCAAGCTTACAAATTGAGAAAATGGGTAGTTTAGAAAGAGAGCGAATTCATTTTCTCATATAATATATGCAAATGATGAAGTCTGCAAGCCTTCATGCGTGGTTCTACTTTTGCACATGATTTCTAAAGAATCAGAGGAAGCACTGCCCCAAACTGCTCAGCAAGTATAAATTGGTGGGGTATGTCTGAAAAGTCAGGTGTGCTCTGTGTATACCCCATGTCTAATATTTGTTCTAGTGCCCACAGTGTTATTGTGTGAAGCCAGCAGCATTATCAGTAAGTGTGGTATGTAAACAGTAATGTGTGCCAGTGTGCCTTCATCTCTGTGCTTCTGACGCTTGGCTCTCTTTGGCAATTCAGAAAGAAAATAAAAATGTTTATTCCTATTGCTGATTCTACATTCCACCCTGTAACAGTGTGTCTATCAGTGCTGTTCATATATATTTACTTTATGGCTATGCAGTGTACTTTAGTAGAAAGAATCTGTGCAGGTGCATTTATGAATACAATAAATATAAATATAAAGAAAACAAATTCTAAGGCACAGAGCTGAATCATGTGACCCAAGCTATACCTCCAGTGTGCCACATATTACTTCTTAAGTTTATTTTCAAGGTGAATGGGTTTTATGGAGCAGACAGATTTTCCATATACTATACTAAGGTGATGTATATGGCAGACAGTGTTTCTATATACTGTACTAAAGTGTTGTATGTTGCAGACAGCTTTTCCTTAGACTATACTAAGGTGTTGTATATGGTAGACAGCGTTTCCATATACTGTATTAAGGTGTTCAATGTGGCAGACAGCTTTTCCATATACTGTACTAAGGTGCTGTTTGTGACAGACAGCTTATATACTGCAATGAGGTGTATGGGGCAGATGGCCCTTATACTATGTTAAGGTGTTGCATGTTGCAGATGGCTTTTCCATATACTGTACAAAGGTTTTGTATGTGGCAGATGACTTTTCCATATACTGTGTTAAGGGGTTGCATGTTGCAGACAGCTTTTCCATATACTGTATTAAGTTGTTGTCTGTGGCAGACAGCTTTTCCATATACCGTACTATGGTGTTGTATGTGGCAGATGACTTTTCCATATACTGTTGTAAGGTTTTGTATGTGGAGGACAGCTTTTCCATATACTGTTCTATGGTGTTGTATGGTATGGGGCAGACTGCTTTTCCATGTACTGTACTAAAGTGTTGAATGTGGCAGACACCATTTCCATATACTGTACTAAGCTCTATACTGTACTAAGGTGTTTTATGTGGCACACAGCATTTCTGTATAATGTACTAAGGTGTTGTATGTGGCAGACAGCTTATATACAGTACTAAGGTGTTATATGTGGCAGGTAGCTCTTATACTGTATTGAGGTGTTGTACATGGCAGACAGATTTTCCATATACTGTACTAATGTATTGTACATGACAGACAGAGATTCTATATACTGTATAAGCTGTTACATGTGGCAGATGGCTTTTCCATATAATGTACTAAGGTATTATATGCGGCAGACAGATTTTTCATATACTGTACAAAGGTGTTGTATGTGGCAGACAACATTTCCATATACAGTACTAAGGTGTTGTGACAGAAAGCATATGTACTTTACTAAGGTGTATGTGGCAGATGGCTTTTATACTGTGTTAACGTGTTGTATGTTGCAGACAACTTTTCCATATACTGTACTATGGTGTTGTATGTGGCAGATGACATTTCTACAAACTGTTGTAAGGTTTTGTATGTGGCAGACATGTTTTCCATATACTGTTCTAAGGTGTTATATGGTATGTGCCAAACAGCTTTTCCAAATACTCTATTAAGGTGTTGCATGTGGCAGACAGCTTTTCCAAATACTGTACTAAAGTGTTGTATGTGGCACATAGAGTTTCCATATACTGTACTAAGGTGTTGTTTGTGGGAGACAATTATTTTGTGTACTGTACTAAGGTGTTACATATGGCAGACATCTTTTCCAAATACTCTACTAAGGTGTTGTATGTGGCACATAGAATTTCCATATACTGTACTAAGGTGTTGTATGTGGCAGACAGCATTTCCATATAATGTACTAAGGTGCTATATGTAGCAAACAGCTTTTCCTTAAACTGTACTAAGATGTGGTATGTGGCAGACAACTTTTCCGTATACTATATTGAGGTGTTCTATGTGGCGGATAGCTTTTCCTTATACTGTACTAAGGTATTGTGTGTGGCCGACAGAGTTTCCATATGCTGTACTAAGGTGTTGTATCTGGCACACAGCTTTTCCTTATACTGTACTAAGGTGTTGTATGTGGCAGACAGCTTATATACTGTACTAAGGTATTGTATGTGGCAGGCAGCTCTTATACTGTATTGAGGTGTTGTACATGGCAGCCAGATTTTCCATATACCGTACTAATGTATTGTACATGACAGACAGAGATTCTATATACTGTGTAAGCTGTTGCATGCAGCAGACAGCTTTTCCATATAATGTACTAAGGTATTATATGCAGCAGACAGATTTTCCAGATACTGTACTAAGGTGTTGTATGTGACAGGCAGCATTTCCATATAATGTACAAAGGTACTGTATGTGGCAAACAACATTTCCTTATACAGTACTAAGGTGTTGTGACAGAAAGCATATGTACTTTACTAAGGTGTATGTGGCAGATGGCTTTTATACTGTGTTAACGTGTTGTATGTTGCAGACGACTTTTCCATATACCGTACTATGGTGTTGTATGTGGCAGATGACTTTTCTACATACTGTTGTAAGGTTTTGTATGTGGCAGACAGGTTTTCCATATACTGTTCTATGGTGTTATATGGTATGTGCCAAACAGCTTTTCCAAATACTATATTAAGGTGTTGCATGTGGCAGACAGCTTTTTTAAATACTCTACTAAGGTGTTGTATGTGGCACATAGAGTTTCCATATACTGTACTAAGGTGTTGTTTGTGGCAGACAGTTTTTCTATGTACTGACTAAAGTGTTACATGTGGCAGACAGCTTTTCCAAATTCTCTACTAAGGTGTTGTATGTGGCACATAGAATTTCCATATACTGTACTAAGGTATTGTATGTGGCAGACAGCTTTTCTTTATACTGTACTAAGGTGTTGTATGTGGCAGACAGCTTTTACATATACTGTACTATGGTGCTATATGTAGCAGACAGCTTTTCCTTATACTGTACTAAGATGTGGTATGTGGCAGACAGCTTTTCCATATACTATATTAAGGTGTTCTATGTGGCAGATAGCTTTTCCTTATACTGTACTAAGGTGTTGCGTGTGGCGGACAGAGTTTCCATATGCTGTACTAAGGTGTTGTATCTGGCAGACAGCTTTTCCTTATACTGTACTAAGGTGTTGTATGTGTCAGACAGTGTTTCCATATACGGCTCTATGGTGTTTTATATGGTAGACAGCGTTTCACCTACAGTACTAAGGTGCTGTATGTGGCTGACAGCTTTTCCATATACTGTACTAAGGTGCTGTATGTGGCAGACAACATTTCCATGTACTGTACTAAGGTGTTGTGACAGAGAGCGTATCTACTTTACTAAGGTGTATGTAGCAGATGGCTTTTGTACTCTGTTAACGTGTTGAATGTTGAAGATAGCTTTTCCATATACTGTACGATGGTGTTGTATGTGGCAGATGACTTTTCTATATACTGTTGTAAGTTTTTTTATGTGGCAGGCAGGTTTTCCATATACTATTCTAAAGTGTTATATGGTATGTGCCAGACATCTTTTCCAAATACTCTGTTAAGGTATTGCATGCGGCAGACAGCTTTTCCAAATACTCTACTAAGGTGTTGTATGTGGTACATAGAGTTTCCATATACTGTACTAAGGTGCTGTATGTGGCAGACAGCCTTTCCATACATTGTACTAAGGTGTTGCATGTGGCAGGCAGCATTTCCATAAACTGTACAAAGGTGTTGTGTGTGGCAGATAGTTTATATACTGTATTAAGGTGGTGTATTTGGCAGACAGCTTTTCCTTATACTGTACTAAGGTGTTGTATGTGGCATACAGCTTTTACAAATACTGACTATGGTACAATATATAACAGACAGCTTTTGCTTATACTGTACTAAGATGTGGTTGGTATGTGGCAGGCAGCTTTTCCATATGCTGTATTAAGGTGTTCTATGTGGCAATAGCTTTTCCTTATACTGTACTAAGGTGTTGTGTGTGGTGAACAGAGTTTCCATATGCTATACGAAGGTGATTTATCTGGCAGACAGCTTTTCCATATACTGTACTAAGGTAATGTATGTGGCAGACAGTGTTTCCATATACTGTACTAAGGTGCTGTATGTGGCAGATGGCTTTTCCATATACTGTACTAAGGTCTTGTATGTGGCAGGCAGCCTTTCCTTATACTTATACTATACTAAGGTGTTGTATGTGACAGACAGATTTTCCATATACTGTACTAAGGTGTTGTGTGTGGCAGACAGCTTTTCCATATACTGTACTAAGGTGCTGTATGTGGCAGATGGCCTTTCCATATACTGTACTAAGGTGTTGTATGTGGCAGGCAGCCTTTTCTTATACTTATACTATACTAAGGTGTTGTATATGACAGGCAGATTTTCCGTATACTGTAGTAAGGTGTTGTATGTGGCAGACAGCTTTTCCTTATACTGTACTAAGATGCTGTATATGGCAGGCACCATTTCCATATACTGTACTAAGCTCTTGTATATGGCAGACAGCTTTTCCATGTCCTGTACTAAGGTGTTTTATGTGGCAGACAGCATTTCCATATAATGTACTAAGATGTTTTATGTGGCACACAGCATTTATGTATACTGTACTAAGGTGTTGTATGTGGCTGGCAGCTTATATACTATACTAAGATGTTATATGTGGCAGGCAGCTTTTATACTGTATTGAGGTGTTGTACATGGCAGATGGATGTTCCATATACTATACTAATGTGTTGTACATGGCAGACAGAGATTCTATATATTGTATAAGCTGTTGCATGTGGCAGACGGCTTTTCCATATAATGTACTAAGGTATTATATGCGGCAGACAGTTTTTTCCAGATACTGTACTAAGGTGTTGTGTGTGGCTGACAGAGTTTCCATATGCTGTACTAAGGTGTTGTATCTGGCAGACAGCTTTTCCATAAACTGTACTAAAGTGTTGTATGTGGCAGATGGCTTTTATACTGTATTAAGGTGTTGTATGTGGCGGTCGGCTTTTCCATATATTGAACTAAGGTATTGTATATGGCAGACAACAGTTCCATACACTGTATAAGGTGTTGTATGTGGCAGACAGTATTTCCATATATTCTTCTAAGATGTTATATGTGGCAGACAGCTTTTCCTTATACTGTACTAAGATGTTGTATGTGCCAGACAGTGTCTCCATATACTATGCTGAGCTGTTGTATGTGGCAGGCAGTGTTTTCATATTCCAAACTAAGGTGTTCCATGTAGCATACAGATTTTCCATATACCGTTCTAAGGTGTTGTATGTGGCAGACAGCTTTTCCTTATACTCTGCTAAAATGTTGCATGTGGCAGACAGCTTATACACTGTATTAAGTTGTTGTCTGTGGCAGACGGCTTTTCCATATACTGTACTAAGGTGTTGTATGTGGCAGATGGCTTTTTCTTGTGCTGTACTTAGGTGTTTTGTGTGGCAGACAGATTTTCCTTATATTGTACTAAAGTATTCCATGTGGCAGACAGCATTTCCATAGGCTGTACTCAGATGTTTTATGTGGCAGGCAGTGTTTCCTTATACTGTACTAAGGTGCTGTATGTGGCAGACAATGTTTCCATATACTGTACTAAACTGTTGTATGTGGCAGACAGCATTTCTACATACTGTAATAAGGTATTGTATGTAGCAGACAGCATTTCCATATACTGTACTAAGGTGATTTGGCAGGCAGTGTTTCCATATACTGTAATAAGGTGGTGTATGTGGCAGACAGCTTATATGCTGCTTTAAGGTGTTGTATGTGGCAGATGGCTTTTCCATATTCTGTTCTAAGGTTTTCTATGTGGCAGACAGCTTTTCCATATTCTTTTCTAAGGTGTTGTATGTGCATACGACTTTTCCGTATAGTGTACTAAGGTGTATGTGGTAGACTGCCATTGTACTGTAATAAGGTTCATAGGTTCATAGGTAGGTACTAGGCTATCTGCCCGAGGGCATTTATAAGCCTAGCCAGAGTGTGTCAGCTTTCGCTGCCCCATTGATTAATTAACTGAGCCTCTGTCAAGAAGAGCCAATGAAGTGATCCCAGGGGTGTATTTTCTGTTACCCATCCACTCGTCAAGGTTTCTCTTGAAGAGTGTTAGTGAGGGGCTCTGCCTAATGTAGTTAGGAATTTTGTTCCAAAGCATGAGGAGTCTCTGTGACAGGAATCTATCCCTCTAGCATGTTCTATATATTGTTGTGGCGAGGTTTAGCTCACTAGAGCGAGTGGCTCGCAGTGACTTGGATTTCTTTAGGTGGAGCATGTCCATCAGTTCTGAGTTGGACATGGCTTTGTAAATCAGGCAGAGATCACCTCTGAGTAAGCGATACGCCACTGAGTACAGCCTGAGTTTTTTCAGTCGGGCTGCATAGGACATATGTTTGAGGCCAGTAATCCTCTTGGTGAGGTACTTTTGTGGTCTTTCCAGCTGTTGGAAGTGTCTTGTGAGGTACATCCCAAATGGGGCATTGTACTCTATGATGGGTCTGATGAGTGACGAGTAGAGGGGCACTATAACCTCTTTATTTCTAGATGCGAACCCTTTAGTAATTAGATGGGCTAAATAGAAGGATTTCCTAACGACTTTGCCAATATGATTGTCAAAGGAGAGATTACTAGGGGGCTGCCACCTATGTGGTAAATCATGGATGTTTTGATTTTCCCAAATGGGATGACAGTGCATTTTTTGGCATTTAGCTTGAGACCATGACTTTGACACCAGGTGTCTGTCTCAGTAAGGCCCTTTTGCAGAATGTCCGTGTCAGCTGGAGAGTCAGTTATGGCTTCCAGTTTGCAGTCATCGGCGAATTTGCTTAGCCGTAATCCTTTTGTGTTTGCCTGTACTTCTGAGAAGTATATGCCGAACAGTAGGGGTCCCAGGACTGAGCCTTGTGGGACACCATTTGTGACTGATTTAGAGTTGGAACTGGAGCCCACTATTCTTACCATGTGAGTTCGGTCTGTAAGCTAGTTGGCAGCCCATCTCGTGACGTAGGGATTTATGTTCAGGCTGGTGAGTTTTTCTATAATTCCCAAGTGGGGAATGGTGTTAAAAGCCTTGACGAGGTCAATGTAGGCTGTGTGAACCACCTTCCCCTCATCTATGGCCTTGGTGACTGTCTCGAAGAAGTCATTCAGGTTTAGTAGGCATGATCTGGCCTTAACAAAGCCGAACTGGGTCGGGTCAAGTGTTTGGAGGTTTCCAATGTCTTTGTTAATGAGTTCCATGATGATGCACTCCATAGTCTTGCAGACCAGGCTAGTCAGGCTTATGGGGCGATAGTTACCAGGGTCAGTTGTGGCCCCTCCTTTGTGGAGCAGAAGAATCATTGCTGTGCGTCATTCTATGGGCACATAGCCTTTGGAGAGGCTGAGGTTGAACAGCGGGTTTAGGTGGGGGGTTAGTTTGTTTTATAGTTCGTGCAAGACACAACCTGGGACACCATCTGGCCCCATTGACGATGTGCTTTTGGCTTTTGAAAGGGCTGTTTTCACCTCTGCGTCTGTGATTTCTGGGACACTACACTTTTCCGGTATTGCTGTGGGCCCTTTTGGGGGTGAGAGAGGGGTGAAGTTTGCACTGAATCTATCTGCCAGGATGTTGGCAATATCAGTAGGTTCAGTATATTTTGTGCTATTTTGCACTAGCTCAGAGCATATCTGCAAGTTGTCACTTAGATTCTTGACATAGCTGAAGAAGGCTTTGTGGTTATCTTTCGAATCCTTGGCTATTTTTCATTCGAAGTTAGCCTTGGATGATTTTATGAGGGACCTTAGTTTCTTACTGATACTGATCAGGGATTTCTTTCCTTCTTGGGATTTGCTTTTTTTCAGAACTAGTTTCCTCCTTCTGTTGTATAGCCTGTTTATGGCAGGGATCCATCAGACTGGTTTCCTTCTCTTAGGGGAGTGAGTCTTGGTTTTGCTAGGGATGGCACGATCCATGCATCCTTGTAGGTGCTCATAGAGTGCATTTGTAAAGGTTCCTGCATCTTGGACGCTGTTATCCTTTAGTGTGGGGGCTGTGAAACTTACCACCTCTGTCTTAAGTAAGGTGAAGTTTGCTATAGAAATTTGTTCACCTTGGTTTCCTTGGTTAGGGGTGGTGGTGTGGTGTGGACATCCAGAGTGATTAATTTATGGTCTGATCTAACCAGTGACGGGTTGATCTCTGGTGCGGAACACCTGTTGCCCATGTTGGTGATGACCAGGTCCAATATGTTTTCACCTCTGGTAGGGGAGTTTACCAGCTGATCCAGGGCATTTGAGTTGATAATTTCCAGGAAGCACTGGATCTGGGAGTTTGTAAGGTCCTGTATGTGACAGACAGCTTTTCATTATACTGTACTAAGGTGTTGTATGTGGCAGACAGCATTTCCATATACTGTACTAAGGTGTTTATGTGGCAGACAGCATTTCCATATGCTATACTAAGGTGTTGTATGTGGTAGACAGTGTTTCCATATACTGTACTAAGGTGTTTCATGTGGCAGACAGTGTGTCTATATACTGTACTAAGGTGTTGTATCTGGCAGACAGCTTTTCCATATACTGTACTAAGGTGTTTTATGTGGCAGACAGTATGTCTATATACTGTACTAAGGTGTTGTATGTGGCAGACAGCATTTCCAAATATTAGTCACAACACCAGCTCTTCAGCTCGAACAAAAAGAGAACTGGCTGTTGTTGTATCCTGAATTTGGGTTCTCTTTTTGTTCGAGCTGAAGAGCTGGTGTTGTAACTAATATCTAAATCGTTTTTTGGTGAACTGGCTGTTGTTGTATCCAGCATTTCCAAATACTCTACTAAGGTGTTCTAAGGTTTTCTATTTGGCAGATAGCTTTTCCATATTCTTTTCTAAGGTGTTGTATGTGGCATTACACTTTTCCATATAGTGTACTAAGGTGTATGTGGCAGACGGCCATTATACTGAGTTAAGGTGTTGTATGTTGAAGACAGCTTTTCCATGTACTGTACTACAGTGTTTTATGTGGTCGACAGCTTTTCCACATCCTGTGTTAAGATGTTGAATGTGACAGACAGTGTTTCAATATACTGTATTAAGGTCCTGTATGTGACAGACAGCTTTTCATTATACTGTACTAAGGTGTTGTATGTGGCAGACAGCATTTCCATATACTGTACTAAGGTGTTTTATGTGGCAGACAGTGTGTCTATATACTGTACTAAGGTGTTGTATGTGGCAGACAGATTTTACTGTACTAAGGTGTTGTATGTGGCTGACAACATTTCCATGTACTGTATTGAGGTGTTGTATGTTGCAGACAGCGTTTCCATATACTGTACTAAGGTGTTGTATGTGGCAGACAGCTTTTCATTATACTGTACTAAGGTGTTGTATGTGGCTGACAGCATTTCCATATACTGTATTGAGGTGTTTTATATGGCAGGCAGCGTTTCCATATACTATACTAAGGTTTTGTATGTGGCAGACAGTGTTTCCATATACTGTACTAAGGTGTATTGGCAGACAGTGTTTCCATATACTGTACTAAAGTGTTGTATGGGGCAGACAACATTTCCACATACTGTACTAAGGTGTTGCATGTGGCAGACAGCGTTTCAGTATACTTTACTAAGGTGTTCTATGTGGCAGACAGCTTTTTAATATACTTTACTAAGGTGTTGTATTGCAGACAGTGTTTCCATATAGTGCACTAAAGTGTTGCATGTGGCAGACAGCATTTCCACATACTGTAGTAAGGTGTTGTATGTGGCAGACAGCATTTCCATGTACTGTACTAAGGTGTTGTATGTGGCAGACAGATTTTCTATATACTGTACTTAGGGGCTGTATGTGGCAGACAGCATTTCCATGTACTGTACTAAGGTGGTGTATGTGGCAGACAGCTTATATGGTGTATAAAGTTGTTGTCTGTGGCAGACGGCTTTTCCATATACTGTTCTCAGGTGTTGTATGCGGCAGACAGCTTTTTCTTGTACTGTACTAAGGTGTTTTATGTGGCAGACAGCTTTTTCTTATACTGTACTTAGGTATTGCATGTGGCAGACAGCAGTTCCATAGACTGTACTAAGATGTTTCATGTGGCAGACAGCATTTCCTTATACTGTACTAAGGTGTTGTATGTGGCAGACAGTATTTACAAATACTCTACTAAGGTGTTGTATGAGGCAGACAGCAGTTCCATAGACTGTACTAAGATGTTTTATGTGGCAGACAGCGTTTCCATATAATGTACTAAGGTGTTGTTTGTGGCAGACAGTATTTCCAAATACTCTACTAAGGTGTTCTAAGGTTTTCTGTTTGGCAGACAGCTTTTCCATCTACTGTACTACAGTGTTTTATGTGGTAGACAGCTTTTCCACATCCTGTGCTAAGGTGTTGAATGTGACAGACAGTGTTTCCATATACTGCATTAAGGTCCTATATGTGACAGACAGCTTTTCATTATATTGTACTAAGGTGTTGTATGTGGCAGACAGCATTTCCATGTACTGTACTAAGGTGTTTTATGTGGCAGACAGCATTTCCATATGCTATACTAAGGTATTGTATGTGGCGGACAGCGTTTCCATATACTGTACTAAGGCGTTTTATGTGGCAGACAGTGTGTTTATATACTGTACTAAGGTGCTGTATGTGGCAGACAGCTCTTCCATATACTGTACTTAGGTGTTAGTGTGTGGCAGACAGCATTTCCATATACAGTACTTAGGTTTTTTATGTGGCAGACAGCGTTTCCATATACTGTACTAAGGTGTTGTATGTGGCAGATAGCATTTCCATATAGTGTACTAAGGTGTTGTATGTGGCAGACCGCATTTCCATATACTGTACTAAGGTGTTGTATGTGGCAGACAGCATTTCCATGTACTGTACCTAGGTGTTGTATTTGGCAGGCAGCGTTTCCTTATAATGTACTAAGGTGTTTTATATGCAGGCAGCATTTCCATATACTGTACTAAGGTGTTGTATGTTGTGTGGCAGACAGCATTTCCATGTACTGACCTAAGGTGTTATATGTGGCAAGCAGTGTTTCCATATACTGTATTAAGGTGTTGTATGTGGCAGACAGGGTTTCCATATACTGTACTAATGTGTTGTATGTGGCATACAGTGTTTCCATATACCCTTCTAGGGTGTTATATGTGGCGGTGTTTCCATATACTGTACTAAGGTGTATTGGCAGACAGTGTTTCCATGTACTGTACTAAAGTGTATGTGGCAGACAGCATTTCCACATACTGTACTGATGTCTAGTATGTGGCAGACAGCATATCCATATACTGGACTAAGGTGTTGTATGTGGCAGGCAGATTTTCTATATACTGTACTAAGGTGTTGTATTGGCAGACAGTGTTTCTGTATACTGTACTAAAGTGCTGTATGTGGCAAACAGCATTTCCACATACTGTACTAAAGTGTTGTATGTGGCAGACAGCATTTCTGTATACTGTACTTAGGTGTTTTATATGGCAGGCTGCGTTTCCATATACTGTACTAAGGTATTGTATGTGGCAGACAGGGTTTCCATATACTGTACTAAGGTGTTGTATGTGGCAGACAGAATTCCCACATACTGTACTAAGGTGTTGTATGTGGAAGACAGCTTTTCATTATACTGTACTAATGTGTTGCATGTGGCAGACAATGTTTCCATATACTCTTCTAAGGTGTTATATGTGGCAGTGTTTCCATATACTGTACTAAGGTGTATTGGCAGACAGTGTTTCCATGTACTGTACTAAAGTGTATGTGGCAGACAGCATTTCCACATACTGTACTGATGTCTAGTATGTGGCAGACAGCGTTTCCATATACTGTATTAAGGTGTTGTATGTGGCAGGTAGATTTTCTATATACTGTACTAAGATGTATTGGCAGACAGTGTTTCTGTATACTGTACTAAAGTGCTGTATGTGGCAAACAGCATTTCCACATACTGTACTAAGATGTTGTATGTGGCAGTCAGCATTTCCATACACTGTATTGAGGTGTTGTATGTGGCAGACAGATTTTCTATATACTGTACTAAGGTTTTCTATGTGGCAGACAGCGTTTCCATATACAATAGTAAGGTTTTGTATGTGGCAGACAGCATTCGATATACTGTACTAAGGTGTTTTATATGGCAGGCAGCGTTTCCATATACTGTACTAAGGTGTTGTATGTGTCAGACAGTGTTTCCATATACTGTACTAAAGTGTTGTATGTGGCAGTCAGCGTTTCCATACACTGTATTGAGGTGTTGTATGTGGCAGACAGATTTTCTATATACTGTAGTAAGGTTTTCTATGTAGCAGACAGTGTTTCCATATACAATAGTAAGGTTTTGTATGTGGCAGACAGCATTCGATATACTGTACTAAGGTGTTTTATATGGCAGGCAGCGTTTCCACATACTGTACTAAGGTGCTGTATGTGGCAGACAGCATTTCAGTATACTTTACTAAGGTGTTGGATTGGCAGACAGTGTTTCCATATACTGCACTAAAGTGTTGTATGTGGCAGACAGCATTTCCATATACTGTACTAAGGTGCTGTATGTGGCAGACAGCATTTCCTTTTACTGTACTAAGGTGTTGTATGTGGCAGACAGTATTTACAAATACTCTACTAAGGTGTTGTATGAGGCAGACAGCAGTTCCATAGACTGTACTAAGATGTTTTATGTGGCAGACAGCGTTTCCATATAATGTACTAAGGTGTTGTATGTGGCAGACAGTATTTCCAAATACTCTACTAAGGTGTTCTAAGGTTTTCTATTTGGCAGATAGCTTTTCCATATTATTTTCTAAGGTGTATGTGGCATATGACTTTTCCATATAGTGTACTAAGGTGTATGTGGCAGATGGCCATTATACTGAGTTAAGGTATTGTATGTTGCAGACAGCTTTTCCATCTACTGCACTACGGTGTTTTATGTGGTAGACAGCTTTTCCACATCCTGTGCTAAGGTGTTGAATGTGACAGACAGTGTTTCCATATACTGCATTAAGGTCCTATATGTGACAGACAGCTTTTCATTATACTGTACTAAGGTGTTGTATGTGGCAGGCAGCATTTCCATGTACTGTACTAAGGTGTTTTATGTGGCAGACAGCATTTCCATATGTTATACTAAGGTATTGTATGTGGCAGACAGCGTTTCCATATACTGTACTAAGGCATTTTATGTGGCAGACAGTGTGTTTATATACTGTACTAAGGTGCTGTATGTGGCAGACAGCATTTCAGTATACTTTACTAAGGTGTTGGATTGGCAGACAGTGTTTCCATATACTGCACTAAAGTGTTGTATGTGGCAGACAGCATTTCCATGTACTGTACTAAGGTGGTGTATGTGGCAGACAGATTTTCTATATGCTGTACTAAGGTGCTGTATGTGGCAGACAGCTTTTCCATATACTTTTCTTAGGTACTGTGTGTGGAACCCAGCATTTCTATATAGTGTACTAAAGTGTTGTATGTGGCAGTGTTTCCATATACTGTTCTCAGGTGTTGTATGTGGCAGACAGCTTTTTCTTGTAGTGTACAAAGGTGTGTTATGTGGCAGACAGCTTTTTCTTATGCTGTACTTAGGTATTGCATGTGGCAGACAGCAGTTCCATAGACTGTACTAAGATGTTATATGTGACAGACAGTGTTTCCTTATACTGTACTAAGGTGTTGTATGTGACAGACATTTACATATACTGTACTAAACTGTTTCATGTGACAGACAGCACTTCCACATACTGTACTAAGGTGTTGTATGTGGCAGACAGCATTTCCATATACAGTACTAAGGTGTTTTATGTGGCAGACAGCATTTCCATATACTGTACTAAGGTGTTCTATGTGGCAGACAGCATTTCCATATAGTGTACTAAGGTGTTTTATGTGGCAGACAGCATTTCCATATACTGTACTAAATTGTATGGTATGTGGCAGACAGCATTTGCATATACTGTACTAAGATGTTGTATGTAGCAGGCAATGTTTCCATATACTGTATTAAGGTGTTGTATGTGGCAGACAGTGTTTCCATATAAAGTACTAAGATGCTGTATGTGGCAGACAGCATTTCCATATACAGTACTAAGGTGTTTTATGTGGCAGACAGCATTTCCATATAATGTACTAAGGTGTTGTATGTGGCAGACAGTATTTCCAAATACTCTACTAAGGTGTTCTAAGGTTTTCTGTTTGGCAGACAGCTTTTCCATATTTTTTTCTAAGGTGTTGTATGTGGCATACGACTTTTCCAAATAATGTACTAAGGTGTATGTGGCGGACGGCCATTATACTGAGTTAAGGTGTTGTATGTTCCAGACAGGTTTTCCATGTACTGTACTACGGTATTTTATGTGATAGACAGCTTTTCCACATCCTGTGCTAAGGAGTTGAATGTGACAGACAGTGTTTCCATATACTGCATTAAGGTCCTATATGTGACAGACAGCTTTTCATGATACTGTACTAAGGTGTTATATGTGGCAGACGGCATTTCCATATACTGTAATAAGGTGTTTTATGTGGCAGACAGCATTTCCATATGCTATACTAAGGTGTTGTATGTGGCAGACAGCGTTTCCATATACTGTACTAAGGCATTTTATGTGACATACAGTGTGTTTATATACTGTACTAAGGTGCTGTATGTGGCAGACAGCTCTTCCATGTACTGTACTAAGGTGTAGTGTGTGGTAGACAGCATTTCCATATACAGTACTTAGGTGTTTTATGTGGCAGACAGCATGTCCATACACTGTACTAAGGTGTTGTATGTGGCAGACAGCATTTCTATATAGTGTACTAAGGTGTTGTATGTGGCAGACCACGTTTCCATATACTGTACTAAGGTGTTGTATATGGCAGACAGCATTTCCATGTACTGTACTAAGGTGTTGTATTTGGCAGGCAGTGTTTCCATATACTGTTCTCAGGTGTTGTATGTGGCAGACAGCTTTTTGTTATACTGTACTTAGGTATTGCATGTGGCAGTCAGAAGTTCCATGGACTGTAATAAGATGTTTTATGTGGCAGACAGCATTTCCTTTTACTGTACTAAGGTGTTGTATGTGGCAGGCATTTACAAATACTGTACTAAACTGTTTCATGTGGCAGACAGCTCTTCCACATACTGTACTAAGGTGTTGTATCTAGCAGACATAATTTCCATATACAGTACTAAGGTGTTTTATGTAGCAGACAGCATTTCTATGTACTGTACTAAGGTGTTGTATGGTATGTGGCAGACAGCATTTCCATATACTGTACTAAGGTGTTGTATGTAGCAGGCAATGTTTCCATATACTGTATTAAGGTATTGTATGTGGCAGACAGGGTTTCCATGTAAAATACTAAGTTGTTGTATGTGGCACACAGCATTTCCATATACTGTACTAAGCTGTTTTATGTGGCAGACAGTGTTCCCATATACTGTACTAAGGAGTTGCATGTGGCAGACAGTGTTTCCATATACTGTACTAAGGTGTTGTATGTGGCAGACAGCTCTTCCATATACTGTACTAAGGTGTAGTGTGTGGCAGACAGCATTTCTATCTACAGTACTTAGGTGTTTTCTGTGGCAGACAGCATTTCCATATACTGTACTAAGGTGTTGCATGTTGCAGACAGCATTTCCATATAGTGTACTAAGGTGTTGTTTGTGGCAGACCGTGTTTCCATATACTGTACTAAGGTGTTGTATGTGGCAGACAGTGTTTCCATATACTGTTCTCAGGTGTTGTATGTGGCAGACAGCTTTTTCTTGTACTCTACTAAGGTGTTTTATGTGGCAGACAGCTTTTTCTTATACTGTACTTATGTATTGCATGTGGCAGACAGCAGTTCCGTAGACTGTACTAAGATGTTCTATGTGGCAGACAGTGTTTCCTTATACTTTACTAAGGTGTTTTATGTGGCAGACATTTACATATACTGTATTAAACTGTTTCATGTGGCAGACAGCACTTCCACATACTGTACTAAGGTGTTGTATGTGGCAGACAGCATTTCCATATAGTGTACTAAGGTGTTGTTTGTGGCAGACAGCATTTCTAAATACTGAACTAAAGTGTTGTATGTGGCAGACAGTGTTTCCATATACTGTTCTCAGGTGTTGCATGTGGCAGACAGCTTTTTCTTGTACTGTACTAATGTGTTTTATGTGGCAGACAGCTTTTTCTTATACTGTACTTATGTATTGCATGTGGCAGACAGCAGTTCCGTAGACTGTACTAAGATGTTTTATGTGGCAGACAGTGTTTCCTTATACTGTACTAAGGAGATGTATGTGGCAGACAGTATTTCCATATAGTGTACTAAGGTGTTTTATGTGGCAGACAGCATTTCCATATACTGTACTAAGGTGTTGTATGGTATGTGGCAGACAGCATTTCCATATACTGTACTAAGGTTTTTTATGTGGCAGACAGTGTTCCCATATACTGTACTAAGGAGTTGCATGTGGCAGACAGTGTTTCCATATACTGTACTAAGGTGTTGTATGTGGCAGACAGTGTTTCCATATGCTGCACTAAGGTGTTCTATGTGGCAGACAGAATTCCCACATACTATATTAAGGTGTTGTATGTGGAAGACAGCTTTTCATTATACTGTATCAATGTGTTGTATGTGGCAGTCAGTGTTTCTATATACTCTTCTAACATGTTATATGTGGCAGACAATGTTTCCATATAGTATACTAAGGTGTATTGGCAGACAGTGTTTCCGTGTACTGTAATAAAGTGTATGTGGTAGACAGCATTTCCACATACTGTTCTAATGTTTTGTATGTGGCAGGCAGCATTTCCATATACTGTACTAAGGTGTTGTATGTGGCAGACATCTTTTCCATATACTTTTCTTAGGTGCTGTATGTGGAACACAGCATTTCTACATACTGTACTAAAGTGTTAAATGTGGCAGACAGTGTTTTTATATACTGTTCTCAGCTGTTGTATGTGGCAGACAGCTTTTTCTTGTACTGTACTAAGGTGTTTTATGTGGCAGACAGCCTTTTCTTATACTGTACTTAGGAATTGCATGTTGCAGACAGCAGTTCCATAGACTGCACTAAGATATTGTATGTGGCAGACAGTGTTTCCTCTGTATTAAGGTGTTGTATGTGGCAGACATTTACATATACTGTACTAAAATGTTTCATGTGGTAGACAGCACTTCCACATACTGTACTAAGGTGTTTTATGTGGCAGACAGCATTTCCATATACAGTACTAAGGTGTTTTATGTGGCAGACAGCATTTCCATATACTGTACTAAGGTGATGTATGTGGCAGACAGTATTTCCAAGTACTCTACTAAGGTGTTCTAAGGTTTTCTATTTGGCAGACAGCTTTTCCATATTCTTTTCTAAGGTGCTGTACGTGGCATACGACTTTTCCATATAGTGTACTAAGGTGTATGTGGCAGACTGCCATTATACTGAGTTAAGGTGTTGTATGTGGCAGACAGATTTTAAATGTACTGTACTAAGGTGTTGTATTGGCAGACATTGTTTCTGTATACTTTACTAAAGTGTTGTATGTGGCAAACAGCATTTCCACATATTGTACCAAGGTGTTATATGTGGCAGCCAGATTTTCTATATACTGTACTAAGGTGTTGTATTGCCAGACAGTGTATCTGTATACTATCGTAAAGTGTTGTATGTGGCAAACAGCATTTCTACATACTGTACTAAGGTATTGCATGTGGCAAACCGCATTTCCATACACTGTATTGAGGTGTTGTATTTGGCAGACAGTATTTTCTATATACTGTACTAAGGTTTTGTATGTGGCAGACAGCGTTTCCATGTACTGTACTAAGGTGTTGCTGTGGCAGACAGCTTTTCATTATTGTGTACCAAGGTGTTGTATGTTCCAGACAGCATTTCCATATATTGTACTGAGGTGTTGTATGTTGCAGACAGCCTTTCCATATACTGTAGTAAGGTGTTGTATGTTCCAGACAGCTTTTCATTATACTGTACTAATGTGTTGTATAAGGCAGGCAGTGTTTCCATATACTCTTCTAAGGTGTTATATGTGGCAGACAGTGTTTCCATATACTCTTATAAGGTGTTATATGTGGCAGACAGTGTTTCCGTATACTATACTAAGGTGCATTGGCAGACAGTGTTTCCATGTACTGTAATAAAGTATATGTGGCAGACAGATTTTCTATATACTGTACTAAGCTTCTGTATTGGCAGACAGTGTTTCTGCGTACTGTACTAAAGTGCTGTATGTGGCAAACAGCATTTCCACATACTGTACTAATGTCTTGTATGTGGCAGACAGTGTTTCCATATACTGTACTAAGGTGTATGTGGCAGACAAATTTTCTATATACTGTACTAAGGTGTTGTATTGGCAGACAGTGTTTCTGTGTACTGTACTAAAGTGCTGTATGTGGCAAACAGCATTTCCACATACTGTACTAAAGTGTTGTATATGGCAGTCAGCATTTCCATATACTGTACTGAGGTGTTGTATGTTGCAGACAGCGTTTCCATATACTGTACTAAGGTGTATTGACAGACAGTGTTTCTATATACTGCACTAAAGTGTTGTATGTGGCAGACAGCATTTCCACATACTGTACTAAGGTGTTGTATGTGGCAGACAGCATTTCCACATACTGTACTAAGGTGTTGTATGTGGCAGACAGCGTTTCCATGTACTGCACTAAGGTGTTGTATGTGGCAGACAGATTTTCTCTATACTGTACTAAGTTGCTGTATGTGGCAGACGGCGTTTCCATGTACTGTACTAAGGTGTTGTATGTGGCAGGCAGCATTTCCATATACTGCACTAAG
Organism: Protopterus annectens; assembly: GCF_019279795.1. Taxonomy (NCBI): domain Eukaryota; kingdom Metazoa; phylum Chordata; order Ceratodontiformes; family Protopteridae; genus Protopterus; species Protopterus annectens. Next base: position 677,175,940 of record NC_056729.1, read on the forward strand.
GTGGTGTATGTGGCAGACAGCTTATATGGTGTATAAAGTTGTCTGTGGCAGACGGCTTTTCCATATACTGTACTAAGGTGTTGTATGTGGCAGACAGCTTTTCCACATACTTTGCTAAGTGCTTTTCCACATACTTTGCTAAGGTGCTTTATGTGGAACTCAACATTTCTATATATTGTACTAAAGTGTTGTATGTGGCAGACAATGTTTCCATATACTGCTCTACGGAGTTGTATGTAGCAGACAGCTTTTTCTTGTGCTGTACTAAGGTGTTTTTGTGGCAGACAGCTTTTTCTTATACTGTACTTAGGTATTGTATGTGGCAGACAGCAGTTCCATAGACTGTACTAAGATGTTTTGTGTAGCAGACAGCGTTTCCTTATACTGTACTAAGGTGTTTTATGTGGCAGACATTTACATATACTGTACTAAACTGTTTCATGTGGCAGACAGTACTTTCACATACTGTACTAAGGTGTATGTGGCAGACAGGATTTCCGTATACTGTACTAAGGTGTTTCATGTGGCAGGCAGCATTTCCATATACTGTACTAAGGTGGAGTATGTAGCAGATAGCTTATGTGGTGTATTAAGGTGTTGTATTTGGCAGATGGCTTTTCCATATACTGTTCTAAGGTTTTGTATGTGGCAGACAGCTTTTCCATATTCTGTTCTAAGGTGTTGCATGTGACATACAACTTTTCCATGTACTGTACTAAAGTGTATGTGGCAGAAAGCCCTTATGCTGTGTTAAGGTGTTGTATGTTGCAGATGGCTTTTCCATATACCATACTATGGTGTTGTATGTGGCAGACAGCATTTCCATATGCTGTACTAAAGTGTTGTATGGGGCAGACAGCATTTCCACATACTGTACTAAGGTGTTGTGTGTGGCAGACAGCATTTCTATATACTGTAGTAAGGTGTTGTATGTGGCAGACAGATTTTCTATATACTGTAATAAGGTTTTGTATGTGGCAGACAGCGTTTCCATGTAATGTACTAAAGTGTTGTATGTGGCAGATAGCTTTTCATTATACTGTACTAAGGTGTTGTATGTGGCAGACAGCATTTCCATATAGTGCACTAAGGTGTTGTATGTGGCAGACAGCATTTACATATACTGTACTAAGGTGTTGTATGTGGCAGACAGCATTTCCATATACTGCACTAAAGTGTTGCATGTGGCAGACAGCGTTTCCATCTACTGTACTAATGTGTTGTATTTGGCAGACAGTGTTTCCATGTACTGTACTAAAGTGTTGTATATGGCAGGCAGCTTTTCAGTATACTGTACTAAGGTGTTGTATGTGGCAGACAGTGTTTCCATGTACTGTACTAAAGTGTTGTATATGGCAGGCAACTTTTCAATATAGGTTCATAGGTTGATACTAGGCTGTCTGCCCTAGGGCATTTACAAGCCTAGCCAGAGTGTATTTGGCTTTCCCCACCCATCTTAGATTAGTTGACTGTGCCTCTGTATAGTAGGTCACAGAAGATAGCCCATTTAAGGTTAGTTTACCGTGCCTCTGTCTAGCAGTAACACAGAAGAGATCCCAGGGGTAAATTTACAATCTCCCATCCAAACGTCAAGATTCTTCTTGAAGAGGGTCATTGAGGGGCTCTGTCTGACATGGATTGGGATTTTGTTCCAGAGTGAGGGGAGCCTCTGGGATATGAATCTGTCCCTCCAGCATGTTCTATTTATTTCTGTGCTGAGGTTTAAGTCACTGGAGCATGTAGTTCTGATGGATTTGGATTTCTTGAGGTGGAGCATGTCCATTAATTCTGGATTGGACATGGCTTTATACGTCAGGCACAGATCTCCTCTGAGTAGGCGGTAAGCAACTGAGATACTGTAATAAGGTGTTGTATGTGGCAGACAGGTTTTCTATATACTGTGCTAAGGTGTTGTATGTGGCAGACAACTTTTCCATATACTGTATTAAGGTGTTGTATGTGGCAGACAGCTTTTCTATATACTGTACTAAGGTGCTGTATGTGGCAGACACTTTTTCTATGTATTGTACTAAGGTGTTGTGTGTGGCAGACAATGTTTCCATACACTGTACTAAGGTGTTGTATGTGGGAGACAGCATTTCTATATACTGTAGTAAGGTGTTGTATGTGACAGATTTTTTATATACTGTAATAAGGTTTTGTATGTGGCAGACAGCATTTCCATGTAATGTACTAAGGTGTTGTATGTGGCAGACAGCATTTACATATACTACACTAAGGTGTTGTATGTGGCAGACAGCATTTCCATATACTGCACTAAGGTGTTGCATGTGGCAGACAGCATTTCCATCTACTGTACTAATGTGTTGTATTTGGCAGACAGTGTTTCCATGTACTGTACTAAAGTGTTGTATATGGCAGGCAGCTTTTCAGTATACTGTACTAAGGTTTTGTATGTGGCAGACAGTGTTTCCATGTACTGTACTAAAGTGTTGTATATGGCAGGCAGCTTTTCAGTATAGGTTCATAGGTTGATACTAGGCTATCTGCCCTAGGGCATTTACAAGCCTAGCCAGAGTGTGTTTGGCTTTCGCCACCCTTCTTAGATTAGTTGACTGTGCCTCTGTATAGTAGGTCACAGAAGATAGCCCATTTAAGGTTAGTTTACCGTGCCTCTGTCTAGCAGTGACACAGAAGAGATCCCAGGGGTAAATTTACGATCTCCCATCCAAACGTCAAGATTCTTCTTGAAGAGGGTCATTGAGGGACTCTGTCTGACATGGATTGGGATTTTGGTCCAGAGTGAGGGGAGCCTCTGGGATATGAATCTGTCCCTCCAGCATGTTCTATTTATTTCTGTGCTGATGTTAAAGTCACTGGAGCGTGTAGTTCTGATGGATTTGGATTTCTTGAGGTGGAGCATGTCCATTAATTCTGGGTTGGACATGGCTTTATACGTCAGGCACAGATCGCCTCTGAGTAGGTGGTAAGCAACTGAGATACTGTAATAAGGTGTTGTATGTGGCAGACAGGTTTTCTATATACTGTGCTAAGGTGTTGTATGTGGCAGACAACTTTTCCATATACTGTATTAAGGTGTTGTATGTGGCAGACAGTTTTTCTGTGTATTATACTAAGGTGTTGTGTGTGGCAGACAATGTTTCCATACACTGTACTAAGGTGTTGTATGTGGGAGACAGCTTTTCTATATACTGTACTAAGGTGTATGTGGCAGACAGCTTTTCTATATGCTGTACTAAGGTGTAATACTTGGCAGACGTTTCTTTATACTATACTAAAGTGTGGTATGCTGGAGACAGCTTTTCTGTATACTGTACTAAGGTGTTGTATGTGGCAGGCAGCTTTTCTATATACTGTACTAACATGCTGTATGTGGCAGACAGCTTTTCTGCATACAATACTAACATGTATGTGGCAGACAGCTTTTCTATGTACTGTGCTAAGGTGTTGTATGTGGCAGACATGTTTTCTATATACTGTACTAACGTGTGGTATGTGCAGACAGCATTTCCATATATTGTACTAAGGTGTTGTATGTGGCAGACAATGTTTGCATTTACTGTAGTAAGGTGTTGTATGTGGCAGACAGTGTTTGCATTTACTGTACTAAGGTGTTGTATTTGGCAGACAATGTTTCCATGTACTGTACTAAGGTGTTGTATGTGGCAGACAGCATTTGATGTACTGTACTAAGATGTTTTATATGGCAGGCAGCGTTTCCATATACTGTACTAAAGTGTTGTATGTGCAAACAGTCTTTCTATATACTGTACTACTTGGACATCACTTGTTTATAATAATAATTTCTTGGCTGTTCTTGGATACGTTTGGGAACCACCTTACATGGATAATAAGTTTTATTAGCCTTTAAAGTTGTAGCATTGCATTATTTGTGTTTCGTGTTCTAGTTTTCCTCGGGGCATTAATTTCAAACTGAACAACTTTGAGTTTTTCTGTTTCCACCCTCTTCTCAGAGAATTCATAAACATGCCTGCCTCTACAGCTCAACTCAACTATGATAGTTCTGTGGAGAGGCTTTTTCTGCTCCAAGCCTTTTAGAATTTTGTCCTCTGTATTTTTATATGTAAATGTCTGAATATGCATTCTTAATGATATTTTTACTCACTTAAAATTGCGATGTGTTAAAGACACCCTAAAGAGTGTATTTGAGAATTTCCTTTGTAGCTGGAAACCGGAGTTCTTCTAACTTATCCCGTAATTGTCTTGACAGCTGTAAACAGTTACTTGGCTTCAGGTGGTAGTGCTCTGGAATGTTGAAACCGAGTGTTTTGTGTGTTCTTGACAGTGTTTGGCAGGTACATACATTTTAACTTTGTTTATTTTAGTTGATTTTTTTTTAATGTACGTATTCTAGATTCCAAAGTTAGCACAACTCAGAACAATGTAAACAGTGATGTATTTTGAAATGTGTAAGTTGCATAACTACTTTTAAAATGTCAAAGGCAAAGGCAGCACCATTAAAAACTGAAACAAAGATGGGTTGCATGCAATCTGCTTTATTATGGTAGCGTGGGGAAGGGGTTGTTGGGTCTTTCAGAAAACCTGGAAGTGGCTATAGATTAGTTGCTGTGCTTAGAATGCCATTACATTGCCATTGTATTTGATCATGGAACCATGGCTATTGCATCTGACAAAGTTAAAATAAATGTATTTGTTGCTGCAACTAACTGTTTGCAATAAATAAAACAGGTCTATCCTAGAAGCCAGAAGCAAATGAAACAAAGCCATTGTAAATAGTATGGATGTGCATGTAGGTACACAATGTGTAGAAAGTGACATATATTTGTGACAGTGCACTCTTCAGTCCTGTGATGTCCTTTGCAGCCTTGAAGCTCACCACCATTTGTTTTAATACATGTAGAGCATTCTATTTAGGTATTTGTTTTGATCTGGAGTAAACCTTCGAGCACTTGTGTTCCTGTACAAGTTCCTGTGTCAGGAGAAGCATAAGATAATTGTGGAATAAATCCACATAATCAGGATAGCTGAATGATGTCAAAATGAGCTAATAATTTTAATCTGCAGCTGCCGTAAGATAAGGAAAGCATAAAGATGTGCTTAAATTTGTCAAATAAGATAGGCTGCTGGCATAACAGATCTACTAATAGTACTTAGAGACATTAGTTACATACGGCATAAGTGCTTCTGGATCAAAAGTCAATTTTTTCAACGTTAGGCAGTGTCATTTTAGCAGTCATTTACAGATGACCTCAGGGAGAATTGTCAAAGTAAGACGAGAAGCTTGTGTTGGTGGGGGCAGGAAGGCGAGCAGAATGATTTAAGGCCACTCAGTTGAAGGAGTAGCTGCTGGCATTAATTAAGATTAGTAATGGCAGGTGCAGAAGGAATGAGCGAAGCTCCCTTTTCAGATCGTTCTTAAATACTGACAGGCTCACCAGGTGTGTGAAAGTCTAAGACCAGCCATTTTTCCACAGTGCAACCCGTACAGGGATACTCCTTGTGAAATGTCAGACATACTGCATCTGAAAGGTCATTCTGCCGGATGGCTTCTAATGGTTAATTAGAGTACCTTTCTTAGAAACGCTGTTATATGACCATAACAAATAAAAAAAATGAAAGAGTACTGGATAACACTTCCAAACACTTGGCAGATTGAGAAGGAATTAGGCCATGGAACCTAACAGGATGTATCTAAAGCATTATTTTTCAAATGGTGAGCCCGACCACCCTGGGGAAGGCTGGGCTTGTTTCAACCCTAACAAGTCTAAAATTGTTATGTAGTTAAAATTTTAATTACTTCCTCTTCTGTGTCGGCTCAATCTAAATGCTGAAGGCTAATTAATAGTCAGTGAAGATTCATATTTGACCATAAATCTGTAGTAAAAAATGCATCAAACAAATCCTTGGTAATTGTAAGTGTGTGTGTGTGTGTGTGTGTGTGTGTGTGCCTGCACTTGTATGCCTGAGTGTGAGCTTAGGTAAATCAGTCTTTTTTTGAAGAGGATGAGTAGACCCAGACTACTTTACTGATAAATAGGGAAGCTTTAATGACTTTAGTGTGGCTGGAGCGAAGCTTACTGTGACAAAATGTGAGAAACTATAATCTAAGTGGTGACTTTGGTGAGAGTGACAAAAAGCTTAACAAAACACTTGGATGAGTGGAAGTTAATTTAAAAAGTGGAAAAATACCATGCAGCATTGAAAAGACTGGTAGAGGTGAACTGTCAGCTTTGCTTTCTTCTATGACAATGTGTTGCAAACTCAAACGTATTAATAGGGAGTTAGCTGTTTCCCACAACTTCCATCTGTGTAGTTTACCACCCTCAGCAAATCACTAAGCCTCATGATCCTGTGTTGCTCCTTAAGCAGACCTTACTTAGTAGCCACAAAAAAAAAAAAAAAAAAACTTGCATCCTGCTGCAAGGAATTACAGATATAGGATAGGGAGAGTATACCAATCAGTCTAACAGAAGTCTTTGTTAATCAGAGAAATATCTTGGTTGTTAATTATCTGAGAATTATTATATGGTTTACTTTGAGTTAAGAAATGTTGTTAATATGGTAATTCAGAGGCTCAGTTTAAAAATAAATATGCAGCCAGTGAGTGTATTTTATATAAAAAAGATGGTGAAAATATGGAGGTCAGTGCTTAAATGGGACTGATGGCAGTTAGCAATAAATGCTTTTGGTAACTGACTAACAGGTTACTTGGGAGATGATATTGTGAGTCCTCTCCACAGTCAGTGAATTGTTGAAATTTCCTCACCTGCATTCTGCAGGACAGCAGTTCTTACTTTTTTTCTGTGTTGTGCTCAGGGACTTATGTACCTTCTCTCTCTGCATGCCATCATGTCACACAACAGGTTAGAAGAAAGTTACCAATGGTGTTCCACAGGGCTCAGTATTGGGCCTTCTGTTTAGCATATATTTCTCAGACCTTCAGGCCAACACTTTTGGCCATGTTTATATTAGACTGACAATGACTAAATTGGGTGTTTTTTTTATGAACTGCCACTGACTCAAAATTACTCCATCATGGGTTAGAAGATGTTAACAATTTGTGCAAGGAAAATGGTCACAAATTAAATGGGAAAACATGTAGCATATTTCATTTTGGTAAACAAAACATTTTCACATGCCTTGTTATTGACACACCCACAAGTCAGACACTGTAGTAAGGATTTAGGCCCTCTTGTTGATAATTCTTTATCAGCTGACCATCATGTCTCCAGTGTAGTCTGAACGCCTTCTGTCTGGTTAATTTAATTTCTAACGCCATTGCTACTAGATCCAAAGAGGTCTTAATTCCTGTTTACTCATATCTCATCAGACCCATTATTGAATATAGTGCCCCTATTAGCATGTATCAGTCTAAACATGTCACTCAGCTTGAGAGACCCCAGAGATTCATTACTGAAAAGATCAGTGGCATCAACAACCTGAGCTATCAGTATAGCCTGGTCATCCTCTGTCTTTATTCAATCTCTTGTAGATTCCTTTATAGAGACCTATGTCTATCCTTTCAGTCCATGAACGATCCAACCCTCATTGGCCTGCTTTTCCTTGACATATGTGGTACCTTACATACCTACTTAAAGGAACTAAACCTTCATCTACAGATAGACACATTAGTGTGAAAGACTCATATCCCAAAATATCACTCACCTCTGGAACATACTTCCACTGTATGTCAGAGTTAGCACCCTTGCCACCTTCACAGTAAACTGAGATAATCAGACAGACAGCTTTAAATTCTCACCTGGCATGTCTTGTTTTGCCCTGTTTGAGGTTGGAGGGAACTTTTGAATGGGGGTTGTTGGCTAGGCTTACAGTGGTCTGCAGACTGATTGCCTAGTACTTACCTATGAACCTTTAGGAGCATGCTTAATGTCTGTTAGCTTCTGACACTCTCATACTTCATATCTTGAACCTGATGTTCAGCATGGAAAAGATCTGAAGTTCGATGCCTAAGAGCTGTAAGCCATGGAAGTGTTTGTGTGGCTCATTAATTATGAGTCAGGACCCATGCTGGGTACTTTAAGTCCTGGAGACAACAGCAGTATGAGATTAGTTACTGCCATAAGTGTAAATATTTTAAAATGGCCATCCACAGATTCAGAAGTAAACACTGCCTGCCTATCTTATGTCAGACAAGATGGCAGACAGCAAGAATGCCTGTTACAGTGATCAGCAAGAATATCAATGTTAAGTCTGCCCTGGCATGCAGATAAGTTCTGTGGTGCATGTGATAAGTACTTAGTACTATAGTGTATACTACTAGATAGTTAGGGGTTCTAAGCTCAATAAGGGTAACTGTGCGCGTTTGTCTGTGTGTGTGTGTGTGTGTGTGTGTGTGTGTGTGTGTGTGTGTGTGTGTGTGTGTGTGTGTGTGTGTGTGTTTGTGAATATCCACTTGCAGCAGTGTGCCTATCTGTGTGCAATGGTTATATATTATGGCCATGTAGCCGAATGGTTAGAGTGACAGCCGTATGTGCAGTAGGTGCAAGGATCGAATACACCCAAAGGTTATTTTGTAAAATTTTGTAAAAAGGCAAAGTATAAGAAGGGACAACATCAGCCTTACCCTCCTTGAAGTAAATCTTTTTCCAGGATGTCTTTGTGGGCATTAAAGTATAGTATATGTATATATCTATATGTGTGTGTGTGTGTGTATACAGTATAAAGTATATGCACCTAGCTTCCATTCACTAGCACATATACTACTCACTCAGTCTCCTCTCTTACTTCTCTATCTTCCCCTTCCATCCCATTAGCCCTTCTAGCTTGTTCCACCTTCATGTGGAGCTTCTGCTTTATATCTGCTTGAGTTTAGTGGAACATTTGTATATAGGATTTAGGTATATGAGTGTAGAACAGTATCCGTTTCAGCTTAGTACTATCTGCATATACATCCTACCTTTATTCCTAGGCTCTAGCTAGATATTGGTATATTTGTTCATTACTATGTTTCATATTGTATGTATAGCTAATGTTTGTTGCAGTATGTATTATTTGCTTTTGTATGTACATTCAATTGCTCTTCATGTACTTTGCTGCTCATTTAATTGTTCTGTGGAGCTTTTCTCCCCGGGCCTCCACCGAAAAAGGACCTGTGTCCAGTTGGAATTTCCTGGTAAACAAATGTAAATAAATAAATAAATAAAATAAATAAGGTAGATTTCCTCCTTAAATAGTGAAGGACCAAGTCTCCATCCATCCTGCTCTTCTATGGATGGATGGAGACATGTGGGCAATGTGATCCAGAAACCACCATGAGGGCAGTATATTCCAGAACTTTAGCCATAGCTATGCTGAGGTTAAGTGCCCAGAGCTTTTCAGCTATCAGCTTGAACCTTGACTTTCTAGCCAGATGCTTCATGGTTAAACCCAGGACTGAGAACTGTTTAGTCAAGGTGTTCAGTGGCCCAGGCTGAAGAGAATCCACTGGATATCCCTCTCCAGGGCTCACAGGACATGCTCAGCTGTTTGGTGCCTGCTGATATCTGTTTACATAGATGTAGAACTGCACCCTTAGGAAGCATGGGCTAAAGCAGACACCAGGCCCCGTAAAAAATCAGGAAAACGAGTCCAGGCCAACACAGGTTTGTTAGCAACAAATGAAAACGAACATTTACCTAGGTTTCGCCCACAATAGGACTTCTTCAGAATGCTGAAGTCAACCATAAAATCCATATATATATATATATATATATATATATATATATATATATATATATATATATATATATACAATCTATCAAATTAAATAATTTAACAAACAATTAATCATCCTTAAAGGTATACACCCTATAGCTAAGAAAAAGCCTATACTGTTAAAATACCTACTATAAATACATGAAAGTTACATAAAAATCACATAAAAATAACTGCTAGATACTGTGCCACTAAACTAACAATGTAAACATATAAGTATATGTGTAACAATAAATATATAACACTAAAAATGTATACAACAAATATATGTATAAAAATGTATGCATAAATATAAAAAACAAATAATATAAAAACTTTAAAAATTATATTACTTAAGCCCTGAAATATGCTTTAATTTAAGATAGGGCTTAATAGAACTATACTCATTAATACCAGGATAATTATGTGCGTTCAACCTAAGCTGCCACTTTAATTCACAAACATCCAAGTGGGCATCTGTAATTCTGCCTTGGGAATCAAACTTAATCTGCTGTAAAATACAGAACTTAAATGTGTGACCAATGTTGCCAATTAAGTGTCTGGCTAGGGCATTAGTAGTTTTGAGATGTTTAATGTCCAAAAGATGTTCCCTAACCCTGTCCTTAAAGCACCTACTAGTTTTACCTACATAAAATGCTTCACAAACCTGACACTTAGCAAGATAAACAACATTCTTAGTGTGACAATCATAATGACCTGAAACTGAAACAAAACAGTGATTAATAGTAAAACTACTACCAGTTGTCAAAATATAAGAACAAGTCTTACACCTACCACATTTATAAGTACCTATAGTTCTGTTACTAGAGGGCCTGTTAGGCAATGTACAACGTTCAAACATATCCTTAAACGAAAAATCCTTACGATAAATAAACATAGGGGTGTTGTTAAACTGGGACTTAAATTCATGGTCCATCTGAAAAAAAACCCAAACTTTATTAATTATTTTTTTAATCTTATCCGAATCTCCATTATATGTCGAGACAAACATTAAAGGCGAACCAGTCAAAAAAGATGACCCATTGGTTACTCCAGATGTAATAGAATGATTGAATCCCCCTGCACAAAGTATAGCTTGATAAATACAAACCTCCCTTTTACCTTTAACTTCCTTGAAGATGTCCATACATAAACTCTCAGGATATCCTCTGTTTAGAAATAAAGACACAATAAAATTTAATTCATCCACAAATTCATTAAAATCACTAACCATCCGGGCCGCTCTAACCATTTGTCCCTTGATAGTAGCCTTTTTCTGATGGTTGGGGTGCCAACTATCAAACTGAAGATAAGAATTAGAAAAAGTTGGTTTTCTATATATGTTGGACTTAATTAACCCATTTAATCTATCAAAGGTTAATCTAACATCCAAATAGGTGATAGACTGTGTATTAATTTCATGTGTAAATTTCAGAAACCATACTGTGTTGTTTATGTATTGTATAAAAGCTTCCAACACTACTATATCACCTTCCCAAATGATAAATATATCATCCAAAAAGCGTGAATAAAATTTTACAGATTTGTAGAACTCACTATGAAATAAATAATGCTCTTCCCAAAATGCCATAATATAGTTGGCATAAATTGGGGCACAAGCGGCCCCCATGGCTATCCCCGTATGTTGTTTGAAATAATGCCCCTCAAAAAATAGAAAATTATTATGAAGGACAACTTCCATAAGCTTGATCATAACATTTATTTGGTCCTGTTCATACATACTAGTTGCTTGTAATTGTTCTTCTAACCAAAATAAACCCGTGTCATGGGGTATAACCGAGAACAAATTGCAAACATCTATAGTTAGGAAGCAAATATTGTCACTAACAGCACATTCTTTGACCCTTGCCAAAAAATGCCATGAATCCTTAGTTATATGGGGAAACCTGGTAATACCCAACTTCATACGATGGTCCAAAAATTGACTAATAAAACATTACTTTACTACGTTTACCATCAACAATAGGTCTAAAACATACATTGTCCAAACCCTTATGGATTTTGGGAATACCAAAAATGCCACTAACCACAGGGTAAGCATTATTCATGTATTCAAATTCAGCTTCATTCAATTCACCCTGAAGCAACATGTCCTCCAATAATAGGTCAATTTTCCTATACGAGATGTTAATTTCATTAATGCTTGTTTCAACATAGTTATCCTCCATTAACATTGACATTATAATACTAATGACTATTATCAACAATCACAACTCCATTGCCCTTATCCGGCTTCATTATTCTTATGTTATCTATCCTAAAAATCTTATTCAACAATTCTTGCTCCTCTATTGTCATATTCGAATGAATTTTCCTCATAGGCTGTTTAAAATATTCCCTGATTTCAAATTCACACATTCTATCAAACAATGCTATCACAGAATTCATAGGTGGATTAAATACACTGGGTTTAGAAATACCCTTATTGTTCTGGATGATGTTACTGTGGTTATTATTATCAAAATATACCTGCAAGTTCATTTTCCTTGTGAACAATTTTAAATCAATAAGAGTTTCAACTAAATTCCCCTTCCTACATGGGACAAAGTTGAAACCCTTAGAAAAAAAGGTTTGCATGCTCTATATCAAAGGTAACACTTGAATAATTATATAACTTAAAGTCATGCGTGCCATTTTCCAAAACAATTGGACAACTCAAAAGACCATGCCTTGGCTGGTTAGGTATGGTATCAACCAAATGAATATTTCCATCGTCCCTAATATCAAAAATAGAAAAACTAGACTTATCAGCCTTAAAATCAACTACTTTGCATTGTAATGAATCATCCAAAAAACAATTAGATGAAAAATTGTAGTTGTTCACATCTGACACATTCAATAGTAGTGGTATAGGGTCAGCAGATGTGGGCATGTTCACATAATAATCCTTTTGCTGGTTCATATCAGTATTCCCACAAATAACAACACAATTATCATCAATAGAATAATCATAAATACTTAAATTAAATAAAGAATCTTGAGAATGAACTTCATCACCAACTGTGTTAAAATTAAATACAGAAAGTTCATCAATGTCTTTTTTATCCCTTGTAGAATCCACGCGAACATTGGGAGTACAACATGAGTCATTAGAAGCTTCACAAAATAACGACAAACCTTCATTAAAGTTAATGTCACTATTACTCAAGTCACAATATTGATGCACAGAAGAACAAATAGGGCTTGGCACAAAAGCCTTCAAAGTGCCTTTATTACAATCTCGACCAAACACCACGTCACTCGTAGTGTCTATTACTAAGGTAGAGCCCACATTCAACTCACTGTATCCAAGGTCATAAACATCATGGTCCCGAACTTGGCAAGAACAATTATTGGAAACTACAAATGCTGAATTTAGCTTTAGATTAAAGGCACCCTCAAATCCTGTATAAGTAAAGTTACCCTTTCCGTCAACAACTGTTGCATTTAAAGTGAACTCTTCTTCAGCACGTTGAGATGTTCTACTCGTACTACGAAGAAAATAATTTACCTGTGCGGCTTCCAAGCCCCTTGCTGAGTGTTGTTCCCCGAATGCCCAGCTTTTGGTCGTGTCCCCAACCGACCCACATTGTTTTCGTCATTGGAAGACGGTTCTCTGTTTCGAATCCTCTTCGACCGCCTCACACCCTCCTCTAAAGGGCGTTCTTCTTCAGAATCGTAACTTATATTAACTTCTGGATTACCCTCTAGCGTCGTGATGTCACATGCTTCCTTCATGTGATTGGTTGATCCTCCTCGGTTACTATGTCAAGGTGGTTCCTTCTTAGATTTGGGATAAATGCAACCGGCATCATAAATCTTCATATCTCTCTAAATTTTTTGCAGTTTCTTGTTAAAAATTGCCTTACCTCTACTGCTGTAGAGTGTTTGTATGGTGTCTGTAAACAAGTTGGATGGCTTCCAGCGCATCACTATACCAAGTCTAAACAAAAGGTTCACTAAGTCAGCCCTGGGTAGGCAACACTTTCACTACACAGTGTCCACTTCATCTGGAGTGTTTATCAAGATGTTAGCCATAGTCATCAAGGCTCTCAAGGAGACATTCATGTGTTTGATTACTTATAAGGATGACTCACTGAGAGACTTCCTGGTAGTATCCTGCTCTTGGGTGCAGCCACAGTTGTAAGCCCTGCATGTCTGCAAAAAAGTGGGAGAAGTCCTGTATGAACTTGACCCAGATGACTATCTTTACTGGAACAGAGTGGGACACTCTACACTGTCCTTTTTTCCTCTTGACCTCAGCAGTTTGACTGAAGATGCAGTGGACAGTGCAAGTTCAGACCCTCCTACATTTCCAAGACTTGATGTCAGCCATGATCTTCTCACTCCTGAAGATATGGTTGTTGCAAGGCATAGTGAGGTGTCTCTGACACTACAGACTCAGAGACCTTCTCTGGTACCAGACCTTTGTCATCAAGCTATCCCTACCAGTGTTTTTCTTTCTGCAGCAATGGATACTCCAGTGGCGGAGTAGAGAGCCTACCTTGGTCCTTCCATGGTTTAAAGAATTTGGGCTCTGACGAGGTGGCTGGCTCCATATAAACCAGCCAGTACAAAGGCCAGTCTTTCTTGTCCTAAAGGGTCTGAAAGGAGAGAAGATGCCAGATCATTTTCTGTCCAAGTTTAACAATCAATCTGTAGTGAAATAAACAGGCAGGATAACATTCACTCAAGTACACCTTATGCAGAGAAATTGTGCATATCTGACAGTGGGTCATAGACAGTAGCAGTAGCATTACTCTTACAACCATCAGTACTCTGGCTGTGGTGAAAATGCTAGTGGATTCCCTGAGCTGAGCCTTCAACCCTGTCCTGGATATGAAGAATCAGAAATCTTGCCTGTTTAGAGTCTTCTGGGAGTGGGGCACAGCAGAAATAAATCTGTTCACCACACAAGAGAATGGAGTTGACAGTGGTCCTCCCTGTAATGGCTGGGAAGATGCCTGTATTCTTCCTTGCACTCCCACTCCCACTGATTATGCATCTTATAAAAGACCAAAGCTTATTCTTCTTGTTCACTGATGGCTAAGAAAGGTGAGGTCTCAGGTTCTCAGGTGCCTCACAGTTCATGCAGCTGTCCTGGTACAAGCCAAGAAAGTGTTCTCTTTTGGAAAAACAGCCAGTATTGATTCAGGACCTGACTGCTAGCTTAGATTCCTTACTGTTGTTGGATCTTCTAGCAAAAGTCCTGAAAATCCTTAAAGTCACCAGGAAGCCTTCCAGTTGTCACACACATTCTGCTGTGAGAAAGAATTTTTTCAAGTGGGCAGAGAAATATTCTGTATTGTCTCAGTCAGTCTGCAGGTAATACTGACTTAACTCAGAAAACCATACTGCTTGGATTTTGGTTGCTCCCTGGTCAACATTTTCAGCATTTCCACTCATCATATCCTCATAGAATGCAGGACTATCACCTAGGCAAATATATGTTTATAGATCTTTGTATACAGTTTCTTTTTATGTTTCTTCTTACCACTGTTGGTTGCTCTGTCAGTGGAGGTGTCCTGGCAAGTGTAAGGGTCAGGCATACTGTCATGTCCTGTCACAGCATATGATGTTGCGTCTTAAGCCAGCAGGAGCCTCATACCCCAAGTGTTGGGAGTGGAAGATAAAAAAAAATCAGACTGCGAATACCAGGAAAGGAAACTCTGATAAGCCAACCTAATCTGAGAAATCTGAGAAATTCTAAAATACATGTATCTTTAAGAAATGTAACAACTTTAGCCCATGTTGAAGCTGAGAAAGTATACTGTGTGGTCTGTAATACTGTATTAATTGCACAGTCTGAATACTTACAAAGCTAAACAATTGCAAGATTTATCCATGTGATTAGATTATCATGACTACCAAATCTTTTGTTTTCCTTTATTGATTAGCTGAAATGTTAGAAGATATATATTATTTATTTTGTGGTAAATGGCACCCTTCCAGGGGAAGGTACTGAACAGTAGGTCTTCTAATAATTTAATTTTGGATTCCTACTTAATACCTTTTTGAATGACACTAGAAAGGAAGTAAAAGAACTAGTAAAGACGTTGTACCCCCCAGAAGAAATCACAAAACATCTGCAACAAAATAGTAAGCTAGTTTGAGAATGCAAGTGATATAAAAACGTTAAAGCCAGACCAAAATCAGGGTCAATTGGATTGCAAACTTGTACACATTGATGCTTCTAGGTACAGGCTGTAATAGGTATGTAGCTGGGTCAGAAATTTCAGTACAGGAAAATCATTTGGATTTTGTCTTGGAAGGGAATGCATGACTTTTAGTGTGGAAGGGACTGACTAAAGTAACATTACAGTTTAACAGATGCTGACAACAGTTAGCAGGATTCTTAGGTTCATAGGTTCATACTAGGCTATCTGCCCTAGGGCATTTATAAGCCTAGCCAGAATGTGTTTGGCTTTCGCCACCCATTTTAAATTTATTTTGCTATGCCCTTTTCGAGGTTAGTATACTGTGCCTCTGTCTAACAGTGACACAGAAGTGATACCCGGGGTAAACCTACGATCTCCCATCCACTCATCAAGATTCCTCTTGAAGAGAGTCAATGAGGGACTCTGCCTAACCTGGACTGGGATTTTATTCCAGAGTGAAGGGAGCCTCTGGGTTATGAATCTGTCCCTCCAGCATGTCCTATTTATTTCAGTGCTGAGGTTCAAGTCTCGAGCCAGAGCTCGATGGGATTTGGATTTTCTGAGGTGCAGCTTGTCTATTAATTCCGGGTTGGACATGGCTTTATACGTCAGGCACAGATCGCCTCTGAACAGGCGGTATGCCACTGAGTAGAGCTGGAGTTTCTTTAACCGGGCAGCATATGGCATCTGTTTGAGCCCTTTGATCCTCTTGGTGAGGTACTTTTGGGGTCTTTCCAGTTGCTGCAGGTGTCTGGTAAGGTACATCCCAAAAGGGGCATTGTACTCAATTATGGGCCTGATGAGGGATGAGTAAAGAGGCACGATGACCTCCCCTGATCTAGATGTGAATCCCTTCATGATTAGGTGGGCTATATAAAATGTTTTTCTAACCACTTTGGCCACGTGGTTGTCAAATGAGAGATTGCTATCAGCTTGGATCCCCAGGTCCCTAATTACTTCTTCTGTACTTAATGGATTACCACCTATGTGGTAATTTGTGGGCACTTTGTTTTTGCCAAAGGGGATGACTATACACTTTTTGGCATTTAGCTTGAGGCCATGGCTCTGGCACCAGTTGTCTGTTTCTATGAGGCCCTTTTGGAGGATGCTTGTGTCGGTTGGAGAGTCGATTATGGCACCTAGTTTGCAGTCATCTGCGAACTTGGTCAGCCACAGTCCTTCCGTGTTGGCCTGTACCTCCGAGAAATATATACTGAACAAGAGAGGTCCCAGGACTGAGCCTTGTGGGACACCACTTGTAACTGGTTTGGAGTCTGACATAGCTCCAGCAATTCTAACCATGTGGGTTCTGTCCTTGAGCCAGTTTGCAATCCATCTAGTGACATAGGGGTTTATATTTAAGCTGGTGAGCTTATCTATAATGCCCGAGTGGGGTATTGTATCGAAGGCTTTTGCGAGGTCCAGGTAGGCTGTGTGGACCACCTTCCCCTCATCAATGGCCTTGGTGACTGTTTCAAAGAAATCAACCAGGTTTAAGAGGCAGGATCTGCCCTTAACAAAGCCGAACTGGGTAGGATCCAGTGTCTGTAGGTCCCCAATATCTTTATTTATGAGGTCCATGATGATCTTTTCCATAGCTTTGCAGACCAAGCTAGTCAGGCTTATGGGGCAATAGTTTCCAGGATCCGTTGAGGCACCACCTTTATGGAGAGGCACCACTGTTGCTGTACGCCACTCTTTGGGCACATATCCTGTAGTAAGGTTGAGACTGAACAGTAGTTTTATGTTTGGGTTTAGCTCTTCTTGGAGTTCATGTAGGACGCAGCCCGGGACACCGTCTGGTCCCACTGATGCTGTGTTTTTTACTTTGGAGAGGGCAGCTCTTACCTGAGCATCTGAGATGTCAGGGGGGCAGCACTCTGCTGGGATAGATATTTGCCCTTTTGGTGGGGAGGGGGGGAGAGAAGTTTGCGCTGAACCTGTCAGCTAGGATGATGGCAATGTCTGTGGGTTCAGTGTATTTTTTGTCATTTTGGACTAATTCTGAGCATATCTGGGAATTACCACCCAGGTTCCTAACATAACTAAAGAAATCCTTGTGATTATCCTTAGTGTCCTGTGCAATTTTTCTCTCGAAGCTGGCCTTAGACAATTTTGTGAGTGCCCGTAGTTTTTTGCTAATACTGATCAGTGATGCCTTCCCTTTTTGGGATTTTGCTCTGTCATTTAGTAGCTTCCTCCTTCTATTGTATAGTTTGTTTATGGCTGGGGTCCACTAGACAGGACGTCTGCCTTTGGAGGATTGGGTCTTGGTTTTATTTGGGATCGCATGATCCATGCATTCCTGAAGGTGTTCATAGAATGCGTTTATAAAGGATTCTGCGGTCTGGGCCGTATTTTCCACATGCCCGGGGGCTTTGAAGGATTCCACCTCGGTTTTGAGGAGTGTGAAATTTGCTTTAGAGAAGTTTTTCACTGTGGTTTTCTGGGCAGGGGGTGGGGTCGGGATGTGAATATCCAGTGAGATTAGTTTATGGTCTGATCTTACCAGTGAGGGATACACTTCTGGTCTGGAGCATAGAGTCCCCATGTTGGTGATGATCAGGTCCAGTATGTTTTCCCCTCTTGTGGGAGTGGTAACAAGTTGTTCCATAGCATTTGAGTTTATAAATTCTAGGAACCTTTGGGCTAGGGTGTTGGAGCTAGAGTAATGCTCCCAGTCTATGTTTGGGTAGTTGAAGTCGCCCAATATAATGGTGTTTGGAGAGACCATCATATTTTCCAGTGTTCTCAGAAAGGCCGAGTGGGATTCCTGGGTTTGGGGGGGTGGTCTGTAGCAGGCTATAAACTGGAAGGCAGTTTTACCCACTGTTAGTTGCACATGGATAGTCTCTGATGCTTCGTGCTTTGCCACCAACCTGGAGGTGTGGGTATCTTTGATGAATATCGATACTCCCCCTCCTTTTGTGGTTCGGTCCAAGTTTTGGGGCCAAAACGCATGGTATGAGGTATAACCTGGTAGTGCTGGGGTGCTCTCGGGAGCCCTGAACCAGGTTACTGCACAGATATCGATGTTCTCCATGCTAAGGAGAGTTTCGAGTGCGTGCATCTTGAGGTTTAGACTTCTGGCGTTGAGTAGCATTACTCTTAGTTTCTTATCCCTTGTGATACCTATGGAGGTGGGTTTGTCTTTTGAGCCTTGCCTAAAAAAGGCACTATGGGGGTAGCAAGAGCCATTGCCAATATCTGAAAGCCCAGGGGTGACAGGTGCAAGCTGTCCCTAGCGAAGCATCGTGGCTTGTCGAGCATATCATCCCAAGCTGACAGGCATTAGATCCCCTTTGAATGACACCAGTACTTAAGCCAATTGTTGAAATTGATCATCTTGTCTTCATATTGTGGCATCATTCTTGGTGAGGGTAAGATGCTACTCAAGGTCAGGGTCATACCGGCCTGGGCTACATGCTCAGAGAGCTCCTTTATGTCTCTTTTCATGTAGTCCAGGGAGGTACGTCTCAGGTCATTCACACCAGCATGGACAATGACTGAGTCATATTTGTACTTGCCTTGGAGTGACCTGAGTGCTTGTGTTATGTGGCGGATCCTAGCGCCCGACAGGCTGCTCACCGTGACCCTCTCCTTGTTCAGCCTGGTGAGCGGGACGCCAGTGTGCCTGACGATAGAGTCACCTATTACAAGTGTATCAGGTGTGTTGTTTAGTCTTAAGGGCTGTGACTGTTTGGCACACTGGCTTTGTGAGATATGTGTTGCACGTGTTTTGTTTTGGGGTAGCGGTTGCTTGGGTGTCTGCTTTGGAGGTCTCTGCTGCTTAGGCAGATCTTTATTTAGAGCCTCTGAGTATGTTTTTGTGTGATTATGTGTTTGGTTTGCTGTCGTGGTAGGTGTATGTGAGACTGGAATTGTAGTGAGTGTGGTTTCCTTCTCCTCCTGACTGGTTATGCCAGTACTGAGTTGAGAGAGCTTAGCCTCCAGTTTGGCTATATAGTTGCATCTCTCACATGTGTTGGAATTTGTTGGGAGGAGGAGAGGGTTGTCTTTGTTCATGAGGCAGTTGTAACATTGCCTCAAGATTCCCAGATTCACCAGCTGGACCGGAGAGGAGATTGACAACTGACCTTTGGACATGCTAGAATAATATTGGGAATTCCTTAATAATTGAAAACAAGGGCCAGTGGGGAGTGAGGGTGTAGTGATTTTAATTTTTAGTGCTGACTTATATAATTGCTGACTTATATAATTGCTTCTTGGATACTCACAAATAAAATTCACTATATGAAGAAGGGGGAAGTATGCTGTTTTTGGATGGTTGTCACCTGCCATTCCCTTTCTAGTTTAGGAGAACATATTTTGATGACATGGACACAGTTGTGTCTTTCGGCTTTTCCCAGTTAGTAGTCGCCACAGCGGAACTCCGGTCCGCTAATGATTGGCAGTAGATTTTTTACGTGCCGAGTTACCGGCCCTGACGCACAACCTTCAACGAAGGCACACGCCCATTTACGCATGTCTCCACACAGAAGACGCTCAAGCTGAGAATCAAACAGGACAATGTCTTATTGTGAGGCGACAATGCTACCGCAGCACCACCACCGTGGTCTAATGCTGACCAGTAGAAAGCATACAACAGGAATATGTGTCCGGGCAAGAAAAACAAAGGGATCTTCTTATGTGACGTGGGTAAGAAATTAGTAAGAGGTTACAGACATGGTAATGAATTTAGCTGTCTTTGCAAAAGAATATAAAGTGCAAGAAATTATTTTTGGAAACACTGATTTACAATAATTTTAAAAATGTGGAGAAGCTGAGTAGGGAGATTTTAGAGAAATGTCAGGAAAGATTAATTGTATGAAAACGTTATGGGTGTCTGGTAGAGTCTTTCATTGACAGAAAAGAAGTGAGTTGTTTTTGCCAAAAATCTCCGAGTTTTTTTTTTTTTTTCATTTACAGATTGCTGTAAAGTTTTATAGGGTAGCAGACCTCCTGGTATGAAAGATATTGAACATAAATTATGTGAGGATGTTACAGATTGATAGGCTGAAAACACTTGCAATGCAGGGTATTTATGTTTTATTATGATGGGAGCTGCTGCAGTCAAGCAAGGAACAAATTACTCTAGCTGTATTCTGCAATTAGATCAGTATTGGTGGAAGGGAAATATGTTCTATGTTTAGGCTGGTCATTAAAGGAGACAAAAAGACTCGCGTGTTGACACTAATACAGAGCGACCATGCATAAGTTTGGCTTTGGATTGGGGTGGAAGTTGGTATTTATGTGCCGGATTATAAGGAGGCTAACACTGATTTACAGAGAAGGGAAATAGAAGTAGAAGTGGGAATGCAGAATAACAACAGAAATTCAGTAGAATCTTTCACTTAGCTTTAAATTAATTTCTGGTACAAAAATGAATGCACTTATGAGAAAGAGATAATGAAAGGGATAAAAAGCCATCTTGACTTACAAGTGAAATGACACCTAATATCAGATTAAGAAAATGATTTTTCAGGGAATAAAGTATAAAAAAATGGAAGAGTGAAAATATATAGAAATTTAGAAGGAAGCTGTAGGTATTTTTGGACCATAGTAAAATTTGAGCAGGGAGTATTATTTCTTTAGAATTGTTGGAGAAAAGAAAAAAGTCTAAATCAGATATTGTTTTCATTGAGAATGGTGGAAGGCAGTTTGTGTACATTGGAATAGGAGGAAATCTTCACTGACTTCTTTCTCTGCTTTTATTTGTGAGTGCAAGGAAGACAGAGTGGGGAGGGAGGGAGAGAGGGAGTGGTTCCAAGATGAATGGTTAGAGCTGGAGAGGGATAAAAGAGACCATGCCTCTTGGGTGATTTAGGCTGATGATGTCCATGCAGGGAATTAAAGTTAAGAGAAGTGATAAAGCTTAGAGTCTAGTTAGTTTGCCTCTCAAAGTGTCAAGGAAGGTATCAGGCATAAGCTAAGCAGCACTTGTTAATATGTTATTTTAAGTTAGTGTAGTATTTGTCTAGCTGTCTGTCTGTCTCTCTGTCTGTGTAGCTATCTGCTTACATACCTATTTGATTTATTAATCAGGTGGCTGGACTGATCCAGACACCCTTTTCAGCCATGACACAGACACTGTTGTGCAGAAACAGCACAGTTAAGATTACATTACTTTTTTCTCTGAGTAATTTTTACTCAGTTGACATAACACCATCATTTTCCATTTAATTTTATACAAATCATTGCTTTTCCACACATCAGTCTATGTAACTTCTTTAACATTGCCATCATTTGCCCTGTTTCCTGTCCCTATAAACCTCCAGTACCCATCTGCCATATTTTCTAAGTTTTTTCAGCTGGTTTTTATTGCCCCCTACAGTTTTCCTCATCCACAGATGTTCTGTCCTTTTGTAGTTTTTGTGACTCATTTCACTGTAATTTATTACAGCTTCTTCCTTCATCATTCACTCTGTGAGCAACAACTCTCTTCTTTCTTTTCGCTTCCATGCATGCTTGTCGATCTTCACACCAAAAAGATATAAAAGTCAGTTGCAGCATACTTCATTCCTATAAATCTCCTTCCAAATGGCCCTCCTTGCATCTTGTCCTTCGTGTGTGATTGGACAGGAACACTAAAGGCAGAATTTATCTACTTCTCTCACTCTATGCATCTCCAACAGTCAGCCATATCTCATTGGCCATTATCTTGTAACCTGTTTGAGGTTCTGTATCAGTTATGCAGTAATCTCATGTGAAGATCCCCTAGCAGACCTGATAAGCTCAACCACCTGCTTGGCCTCTATATTTCCTGCTACACTTAATTTTCATCCTCCTAGCTCACTCTCTCTTTTCCTTCCTCCTCACCTATTCCTAGTAGATCTTACCTGTTCATCCTCTCTTGATCTTGCCCAGTCATCCTTGCGTAACAGACTTGCGCGTTCTACGTTAATTTCCCCCTCTTCTTTAATGTTCAGCCTCAATCTCCTCATTACATGGTGATATAACAATCCCGCTTTTTAGTCACAAATTCCTTTTGTAACATTTTCAAGGGAAAACCTTCCACCTAGCCTATCCCCTGTAGGTTTAAAATGTATTTTACTCCCTTTTTTCCCCATTTCCTCAGCTGTAACCCGAATACCTTCTTTTGTTGGTTACTTAACTCGTCTTGTATCCTCACTGCTTTCTGCTTCTTAGTAGTATCTCCATCCTAATGTACTTCTTAACTGCAGAAGATGTATCCCTTTCTTTCCCAGTACATACCCCATAACTACTTTTCTGTACATCCTCCTCCCATACTTTCTTCCATAAACTGTCATTTTTCACATTTTTTGAACCATTGAACTACATTAACCATACTAATATAGCACTACAAATTGTTCTTTCCCCATCCTGCATGTGTCCTATATGTTCTAAGCCTGTCTTTGTTTATCTGCTCTTTTTCCCTGCTCTACATATATCTGTTTTATCAGTTTATACCTTCCATAGTGACTTAGCCTCAGCTGAAGAAGTGGCTTACAAAACAGAAGAAAGGATCATTACTTTTACATTTTCAGCCCTTCCTTATAGGGTGCCTATCCTATAGACCCATTTATCTAGTAGTCATTTTATTTTTCCTTGTAACTTATCCCAATTTCTTCTCTTCATTTTCCCTACCATAAAAAGTCTCTTACCCCTAAATACTTATTTCCCCTAAAGATGATGTCAGACCTGCCGGACCTCTTATTCTCTGTCTAATCCCAAACAGCTGTGACTTTTGTAGATGATACACCACTCCATCTCCCTACCAAACTGATGAAATACCTCCCACTCCTGCAGCAGAATCCAATCTACTTCCTCTAAAAACAACATACTTTCATTGGCAAATAAATTGCCACTATTATACATTCCTGTCTTTCCCCATGCAGCTGTAAGTTTCATTAATCTTTGTAGGACTTTCTCCATTACCAATATAAATTGTGACAGTAAGCAACCTTGCCTCATACCCTCTTCAAACTGTTCTATAAATAATGTAAATATTGCAATACAGAAAATATATTCTTAAGCAAATGCAGGTACGTCTCTGTTATAGACAGGTTAATGTAAACATGGTAGCAAGCACTTGCCTGAATAGTTTACTGTATAAAAAGGTGGACTGTATACCTGGTGATCAGAGAATTTGGCCCTCAATGCAGGGGGTTCCAAGAATTACACTCTGGAATAGATTGCCCATACATGTCAAGCAGAGTGCCTCTTTGGCCCTCTTCAAAAGGAACCTTGACGATTGGATGGGAGAAAGGAAATTCACCCCAAGGAAGCCTCTGCTCCCTTGTTTTGATGCAGTGTTGTAGGAGAAGGTGGGCAAAAGTGGCACACATTTCTATGCCAACAAGACCCCCGAGGTTATCTTTCACTGGCTGACATTTGTGCAAGAATGTCCCCACCTGAAGAGACAGCAGTATCATGATGTGGACTAGGACTTTTGTTTTGTGTGTGGAATACCTTCAGATATCAAGATGACAAAAGTAACTACTGCAAACTATTAATGAGGAGGTGGTGTGACCCAGTCCATAGCCATGTTGGCCTTCATGAACATGGAAGGGGCTGACTATCAGCATTATACGATGGTTACCTCAAACTGGTGTTCCCTCTAAGACAAAAGATCAGACTTTCAAAGCTTAAAACAGTTAGATCTTGAGGGTCAGCATACTAAAAGTAAAATGAAAGACATGTTAGCTATTGATAAATTTTAAATGACTTTGCCTGCTATTTAAAGAAAGAGGGTCTTTCATACTTACCTTAGGGATGCTGAAAATTGTTTTTACTGGTAGAGATTGTAATTGCTGTGTTGAAAACTGAGCAATCTAAAACTATGGTAAAGCCTGTTTCAAATTCTGGTAACCAATAGAAAAATATCGACTGTAGACAGGGCCGGTGCTAGCATTTTGGGGGCCCCCAGCAAGGTTCAAGTTGGGGGCCCTACTCAAGAGGACATCAAACGTGACCACATTGCCATTGCACCTCCTTCCCTGTCAAGCTCATCCAGCACCATTTAACCACTAGTGTCACTACATTCAGATCATTAAGAATTGATGTGCCAAGCCACAGACTGGCATTTAGTACCAAGGTTATATTACGATAAACTTCTGTACTACAGTACGGTAGCTACTCACAGGTACACACATTGACTGACACTTAATACCAATGTTGCATT